>NC_092213.1:57657890-57702100 GCF_043381705.1 Parasteatoda tepidariorum
TATGTCTTTGTGCTAGAACATTGTGTTCATTGGCGAGCGAGCGCAGCGAGCCATGGTTCACGGCGTGAACCGCATAGGATTGCGTAGCAATTCTCGGGGGTTGGCGAGCGTTAGCGAGCAGGGGACGGAGCCTCCTAGTATATATATATAAATTGCTGTCTTTTGAAAGGTTCCCCATTAACAATTTGACTATCGTAAAAAAATATCCTTTTTTTTCCGTCAGTGAATCAAAAGTAGCCCTAATCTACGGTATTTATTTGGGTTGTAAAAAATACCAAAAACGCCTGGACGTTAAAGTTTTCTTTCAACAAATCAAATCGTCACGAACGCGCCTTTAAGAATGCGTATTTTATTACATCAAGTATTCATATCAAGTGTACGGTAAAGAATTCGAAAGTAGTAATAAAATGAAATATTGCTTTCATTAACACTTGCGTCAGCTTATTTTATTATTATTATTTTTTTTTAACGCTAAATAAGTACTGGAAATAATAATAAACGACAACATCTCGCTGACGAATGTGTTCTGTTCTAGTTGCTATTTTTCACCTATTTATATTGTAACCACGATGGTGAGAAAAGAAAAATTTATACTTGGTTCCATTATGATTATAGGACCATTTAAAAAGCCAAACAGGAGAAAAATCGATCGCCAAAGGCGATTTTTCTCAAATGACAGCTACTTAGCAATCTTGTAATTCCTTGTCTGAAATACAAATCGGTGCTGTCTTGGCTTTCTTCTGATAAATGTAGTCAAAATCTGAAAAGCACATAGGAACTAATTTGATTTATTCAGCACTATTAGAAACTTAGTTTAAAAGTTTGAGTTTGAAAAGATATAATGTATAAGCTACCATTTAAGTCTATACTTCATGCAGATGGGTAAAGATTCAGAATAAATGTGAAATGTCAATGTAGAGGTACTTTGAACTGTGAGTAATTGCATAATTAATTTTCCACTATTACGATTGACTGTTTTGTGAATGGAATTTTTAAATGTTGATATCCATTTAAACACCTGCGTTTTCTTACGATATCATTCATTACTAAATTTGTTAAAAAAAATCATATATTCTTGCTTATGCGAAACAGTACTCTTATTAAATAGTTATTAAATTTCTGATTTAGTTATTAATTATTCACATCAAACGTCAATTAATTACTTAAACCTTCATAAATTCCTGATATAGAGTAATTACAACTCGTTCAGTTTTAGGACAGTGGTCATTCATTTATGGTTTGAATGGCTTTTTCCTCTATATTAAAAAAAATTTTTAAAAATTTTCTAAGCCTTCATAAATTTCTGATATAGAACAATTACAACTCGTTCAGTTTTATGACAGTGGTTATTCATTTACGATTTAGATTGCTTTTTCCTCGATATTAAAAAAATAAGAAAACTTTTAAAAAGTTTCTATACTTTCATAAATTTCTGATATAGAACAATTACAACTCGTTCAGTTTTATGACAGTGGTTATTCATTTACGATTTAGATGGCTTCTTCCTCTATATTAAAAAAAAAAAAAGAACTTTTACATATTTTTTAAACCTTCATGAATTTCTGATATAAAGCAATTACAACTCGTTCACTTTTAGGACAGTGGCTATTCATTTACGATTTAAATGGCTTTTTCCTCTATATTAAAAAAATTTTAAAAATTCTCTAAACCTTCATAAATTTCTGATCTAGAGCAATTACAACTCGTTCAATTTTAGGACAGTGGTTATTCATTTACGATTTAGATCACTTTCTCCGCTATATTAAAAAAAATAAAAAAACTTTTACAAATCTCATAAGCCTTCATAAATTTCTGATATAGAGCAATTACAACTCGATCAATTTTCCTTTTTTAACACAAAAAGTATGGGGTGAAAAAAAATTTTAAATTATGCACATCTTTAGAAATATGTTTTTAAAGAATATTCTGATAGGAAAATGTTATTAATGAACATGAATCTCAAAGTTATTTTACTTATTTATTTAATTTCCCCCCGCCGCGTTAACGTAAACTTAAAACAGCAGAATTATCAAGCTTTTGCAGCCACATTCTTTTATACCAGAAGATGCGCAATGCGTTTCTATTTGTTTCAATTTCAAATTTGCCCTAGAGACATATTTAATAGATTTTTTAAAAAAGTTTTTCGTTTGTTTCAGTACAAAAAAAAACTTATCATTGTAAAATTATGATTTATGCCCGAAAAACACTTTATCATTTTCACTTGCAAAAGTAAAAATAATTTCTGTAGAACATGACTGTTTGACGCATAATTTTTATTAAACATATTTTATATACTTTTTATATTATTTTGTGTTAAATTAGGTCAAAATAAGAGAAAAATATTGTATTTAGCATTTTAATAATTTAAAGTACATCATACAATACATGAAACACTGTACCGGTGTCTTTTTTTTTTTTGCGTTAAAGGTAAAGGTTTTTGCGTTAAAGGTCCTAACAATAATTTTTCTTAAACTTGCACTTATTTGCAGTCTTTTAAGATCTATCATTATTTAATTTACAACATCAATTATTGATAATTTTTTGAATATAAACGAAAAAACATTTTTTTAGGATTTTATATTTTAGTACAAATATAATTTCGATAATTAAACAGATTTTTTTGTAACTATTGGACTATTTTTCATAATTAAAAACTATATATTAAAAGGACATCGGTGAAAATCACCGTAAAACGGTTAACAAATTACGCGGTTAATTACGATTATTTTCTTTTTTACGTTTTTCAGCCTTGTTCAAATTTTAAATAAAACAAAAAATTTTTTTATGAAATCATGTCTTGTCTTGTCTCGTGTCTTGTCTTCAAAAGTCACACATTAGATCAAAATATATATTAATGAATAAATATTAGCAGTATTTTTTTTGTCCTCATTTTTTTAAAAAAAATACGATTCTTTAACCCCGGAACAGGTAATAAATTTTTGTATCGTTCCAATATTTTATCATTGCACCGACCACACTGCTGACGTGAAATATCCTCAGTGTTAGACTGATCATGGGTTAGAGTCCCCTTGCCATCAGGCTAACCGTGGGAGGTTCTCGTGGTCTTCTTTTCCATGTAAAGCAAATGCGGGTTAGCTCCATTAAAATGTTCTCCACGAAGGCAAATTTCGCCCAATACTCGATCCAGGAGTTCCCCTGTCTTCTGGATTGGCTTCAAAATTACAATTGCTATGGAGTTGAACATTAGTAGTCGTAAACCCATAAAATTGGGTCGGCTGTTCAACGGCGGTAATAAAATATAAGAATATTTCGTCATTTTTTTTTAAGGTTTTCATCAAACATATGGATCTATGGCCGGGATAGCATGGTCGGTAGGGCGCTGGGCCCATGTCCAAGAGATCGTGGGTTCGATCCTCGTCGGCCGAAGACTCCTCGTGTAGTAAATGGTGACTGATGCACGTTAAATCTGTCGAGTCTCAAAGTCCTCCATGTTCCCACAACAAATCAATATCTCTGGGGGTACTGATCCAGGAGTTTCCTTGCCTCCTGAATTGGTTCAAAATTACAAGGCTACGGAGCTAAACATTAGTAGTCGTAAACCCATGGAACTGGGTCGGCTGTTCAACGACGGTTATTAAAAAAAAAAAAAAAAAATGGATCAAAGCTTCATATTTATCACGTATTTACTTTTTCCAGTATTTTTCCCTGTGTATTTTTTTTTTTAAAGTAAATAAAAGTTCATTACCCAAAAGGCAAAGGCTGACATTCTACTTCCTTTTTTTTCTTTTCTATTCAAGCTTTGTATTTTTCCATGAAGAAAACTAAGTTGTTTTGTGATAACCTAATACCTAGAAAGTAACTCTTCAGCATTCTTTTCTGTTTATCTTGTTGAAACTAAACAATTCTTTATGAAAAGAACCTAACCATTGTGAAGTAATCAACGAATGATTATTTATTCATTAGCTATCGTTTATTATTATTTATTGTTTATTAGCTATCGTTTATTATTATTTATCGTTTATTATTATTTATTGTTTATTAGCTATCGTTTATAATTGTTTACCGTTTATAATTATTTATTAGCTATCGTTTATAATTATTTATTAGCTATCGTTTTAATCCTCGCCTTAACTCGATAAATTTTGACGTTCTCTTTTATGCCTAACTCTACTCAAAACACATATAAATTCTCACGGTTTTGCGAGATCATTATTTAAATATATTCACATAATGTATTCATACGTGTTAACAGCTCTTGAAAAATAACTCGTCCCTATAAAACAAATAAAAGCCCCCAGCAATCTAAGAAGTTTTCACATTAATGATTTATTAATTCAATCCTTACGAAACTCACATAAGACCCGAAGAAGCAAATCCCACGGTTCTAACTCATTTAATTCACTTACAACTCTTTCGCTACCGTTTAGGGCATATTTTACGAACGCCAACTGACATCGACTCGTGTCTGTAGAATGTAAATACGAACCATTTCCAATTCAAATGTATGCCATATTAACGCGGTTTTGTGGCTTTACAATCATTTTTTTCGCCTTGGTGGACGGAACCCTGTTATTATGGTGTATTTTTCCGAATCCGGTCGGTGTGATAACGACGTGTAATTGTGGGGAAAAGTTAGGGATCTTTACCCAGACGTGTCAATATTTACACTTTCCAGACTATACTTAGAAAGCCATCTGTCAATAGTTGATCAGAGTTTTGAGAACAATTTATGGTCCTATTTGACATTTATGGTACTTGCGGCAGATTCGAGGGTTGCTTTGCGAGCCACTAGTCCTGGGATGGGTGTTGGCGGCAAGTTTCACACTTTATATTTTTAATTAGCGATTGGCATCGTATTTGTATGAATTTAGTGCAATTATTCTTGAAGAAACATTAATGAATGAAAATATATGAATTTAATTGATTGTATGCAATTAAAAATAGCTTTTTCTGTTTGAAATTCACATAAAAGTTGTTTGAAATCTATTAAGTCTAGACAATCCGTCATTTAACAAGCTAATTCTTTATAAATTAAGAAGAAAAAATTCACTCGTGACTTATTAACTACTAATTCGACGTTGCTACTCAAAACTAACTTCAAAATCAGCATCGTGGACCAAAAATATAATTGAATTTATTTTAAGTTTTCCGAATCTTCGATGTCACTTGGAAGGGCAGTATTTCAGCTAATGTTTTAGCTATAGTCGATAGATATGAAATGTACATATTTAATTTAAAATTAAATATAAAAAAATTTCAAAAATTTAAGTTAGATAAATTAGTGGAGACCTTTGACTCCACAAGTATGCCAAATATATAAATTTACTTTTTTGTATGCAACTGAAAATAACATTTATATGTCAGAAATTCATATCAAATTTGTTTGAAATTGATTGACTCTAGGTAATCCGTCATTTAAAAAGTTGATCCTTTATAATCCAAAAATTATATCTCGCACGAGTACTAAATCAACAACGCGACCCTACTTCTGAATCAGATTCCAAAAATATAATTAAATCTATTTTAAGTTCTCCGAATCTTCGATGTTGTATTTGTTTTGAAATAGTCAATAGACAGTAATTAAAAACTGAATATCAAAAAATTGTCATCTCTCATAACCGAAGAAACAAATCCCACTCTAAGTCACTTAAAACTCTTACGCGACCGTTTTGATTAGAGCATGTATTACGAACGCCAACTTGACAATTAGCAAAATTTCTCCCGATACTTGATCCAGGAATTCCCTTGTCTTCTGGATTGGGTTCAAAGTTGCAAGGCCACAGAGTTGAAAATTGATAGTCGTAAACTTAAAATTTGGTTGGCTGTTGAATGACAGATAAAAAAAAACCGTTAACCTTTGTATCACAAAACTCTAATTGCATATTACTATCCATAAACAACTAAGATGCGGTTTATTGAATTAGAACTTTTAAATTTATACAATAAAATGAGAAATTAAATTGAAAAAAGGAATAACTTATAAGTTTTCTATGTCTTTTGCCTAATTTTTCGTCAAAAACATGACATTAATAAGTAGGTATTCATTTCCCTCCTCGTAGTGTTGATCACCTGTCAAGACACGGCCTTGTGAATGAAAATTTTATCTGGTACACCAAAGGAAAACAGGGTGCTTAGCATTTTTTAAAAAAAGCCCTTAAGGATGCTTTTTTTTAATTCGGGGTTTGTAAACAGTACTCAATTTTCTATCTTCTAAAAAGAGATTTTTTTTTTCTTTGCCGTGTCGACTGTCGTTCTAAATTACAAAAAATGCATGATTTTCATAAATTTCTCCACAATATTTATCAGAAGATAGTTATTTTATCATGATTATTTTAAGTTTTTGAAAAAGTTTTTGAATTTTATTGATTTTAGTTTTATAAATTAAGAACTTTAAACTACAGAAAAGATAGTTTTTATTACTGCACTGATCCTAATTAGGATTTTTTTTTAAAATTAAGATTCTTTTTTTTTTTTTTTTTGGCACAGATCCTAATAAAAGTTTTTTTTTTTTGGAAAGTGTTTAGAAATATTTTAGAGTGCTTGTAAAATACTTAAAAGGTGCTTATATTTCGTTGAAAAATCTGACTATGCACCCTGGAAAAGTTTTGCAAACAATTTAACAAGCCATCCGTAAAGCTATCTTTTTATTTTATTTTATAATTGGCCTGGAACAGCCGACCTAATTCTTAATTTACGTCTTTTAATTCCATAATCGTGTAATTTTGGACCGAACCCAGAAAACAAGGGACTCCTTGATTAAACATTGTGACTAACTAGCCTTCGTGGAGAACTTTTTGATGAAACTAACCCGCATTTGCGCTACATGGTGAGAAAAAAAGCCTCCAGCGGTTAGCCCGACGGCAAGGGGACTCTAACTCATGATCCGTCTATCACTGAGTATAATTATAAGTCAACACTGTGATTTGTGAATTGGTACCAGCCAGCCACAGCTGGGATTCGAACCTGGGTCACCTCATCGGACAGCGAATCCTTTATCTCTTGAGCCATCTTGGCTCTCTTAAGCTATATTGACTATAGGCCAAGGCATATGCTTTGGGCTCACCCTTTTTAAAAGAAAATATTTCCATTGGTGATGCAAATTTCAGCCAGTATTCTTTCAAGAAAAAAAAATCAAACCCTTTAGAATTTTTTAAAACAAATCAGATTTAAATAAATCTTTTAAATCAATATTTAGAAAACAATTATAACGAAAGGAAAAAACGATTTTAACTATAACTTTTAAAATCTTAAAAAAAATTAATGCTTTTATGATTTTATATAATGCAAACCAGAGAAAAGAAAGAAATACATCAGTAAGTTTCTGAAAAAGTCTTATAAAAATAACTAACCAGGAAAAATTAGTACGCTAATTAGTTGATACAATTAATAAATTTACAAATATATAAATTTAGAATTATTTTTATTGTTTTCTTTTAAGGAAACAAGGAGTTAAAATATTGTTTAATACTTAATGATTTTATAAGATTAACTAGAATAACCTCATCAATTGATAATTCTCCTGAAGTCCAGATAAATTTGATTTCTCCTATCGAATTCGCCTTGAAAGTATATTTTCAAGATCTAAGCTTAAGTTAAAGCAATTGAAACTAAGCAAATATGCTTAGTTTGGAGTTATTTTTGCAGTCTACTTATAAAAAGATAAATTTTAATACTTATGTGAAATTTACCTTGAAAGTATACTGTAAAAAATTCCGGATCAAATTCCAGAATTTTATTACAATACTTTTTACCGCAAAATCCATTTTCACTGAAATATGTTACGGAACCGGAATATACGGTTATATCTGTAATTCTTACAGTAACAATTACCATAAAATCATTGAATCACTCTAGTGAGATAAATGTTACTGTAAAAATTTCGGTATAATATTTTACGGAAAAAAGGATTTTACGAATGATGCACCCAAAGTGCCGGTTCTTTAGGCCGTTATTTTAATCAGAATTTTTTACAGTGTATACGGTCAAGATTTAATATTGTTAGTCAATGCAATTTCATTCTATAACCGTCTTTAAACATCAGGCCCAATTTTTTTGAGTTTACGACTACTAATTTTCAATTCTGTAGTAATTTTGGACCCAAACCAGAAGACAATCAAACTCCTCTGGCTCAACTACTGGAAGAAAATCGTAGGTCTTTTTGATGGAACTAACCCACATTTATGTTACATGGAGAGGAAAACCACGAAAACCTCTCACGAGTAACCTGACGAATGAGAAAATGATCTGTCTCTCTCATGATCTGTCTACCATTGAGAAAGTTTTACGTTTACACTGTGGTCGATCCAAGCCGGGTGAGGAATTCGTATTGACCAGCCATCGTTGGGATTCGAACCCGGTCCACTTCAATGGCAGGCGAGCGCTTGATCTCCGGAGTTAATACAATTGCAGTTAATACAAATATGCTTAATTTGGAATCATTTTTATCAGCTTCATTTAAAAATTTTAATGTTTTTTTGGAATTCAACCTTGATAGTATACTGTCAAGACATAAACTTATTAGTTAAATGCAATTAAAAATACAACTAGGCTTAATTTGGAATTATTTTATATGCTTTTTAAAAATTTTTTTCAACGCTTCTGTAGAATTCGTCTTGAAAGTATACTGGTAAGACATAGACTTATTAGTTAATGTAATTAGAATAAATGCAACCGGACCCAATTTGCAATGATTTTACTTAATTATTTTTAAAAAGGTTAATTTTAATGCTTCCTTAGAATTCGACTGGAAAGAATACTGTCAAGACATAAACTTATTAGTTAATGTAATTAGAATTGATGCAACTAGGCCCAATTTGGAATTATTTTACTTAATTTTTAAAAAAAAGATAAATTTTAATGCTTCTGTAGAATTCGACTTGAAAGTATACTGTCAAGACATAAACTTATTAGCTAATACAACTAAAATTAATACAATTATGCCTAATTTTGAATTATTTTACTGGCTTCTTTTAAAAAGATAAACTTAAATGATTTTAAGGAATTCGCGCCATGAAAATAAACTGTTATGACATTACTAGTTAATACAATCAATAAAATTCTGTTCATTTGAAATTACTTTTGTTGGCTTGTAGTAGCCAATGTGGTAACCCAGCTTATGCCTACCACAGGTGCACCTGGAGGATAAAGTAGTGCGGTGAGAAAAGTAGGACCTTCACATTCTAAATAGGTATTTGTATCCTTAAAAATAATTGCTCCTCACGATAATCACGTTTAATCCACACCTCCTTTTCTTCTCATTGGAAATGCGTGCCATCCCTCGCGTGCGGAGATTCATCCAACACCCAAATTAATCCGAAAAGTAAATGGTATTGACCTATATCGAACATTTATCGTTCTTTACACCAACCATAATTATGATACCACTGGTTACGTCACCTCTTTGGTCTTAGATTTTGTGTTACTATTCTTTGCTATTTGTAGTGTGCATTTATGAAAGATTCTTAATTTACTATTTCAGTTATCACCAGAATTATACCCATAATACGAAATCACATTTCATAATATGTTAAATATTAATTTAAAAAAAAATTTGATTGATATGTTAAATATGCCCGAAGACATTAATTTTTAAGTGGACCACCATTATTTGGAATTAGTTTTAGAAAATTATAGATTTTTGTCTGTAATAGGCAAGTGTTTTAAGGTCGTAAAGTCGTTAAGGTTTGCCTGTAATAGACAATGATTAGGTCGCTGGAATTACTACAACTGATTTGTAGTTCGTGTTATTAAGCGTTAAACAAACACGATAACATCTGCTAACAATGTCATAAATTATAAAAGTCTCACCTTACGTAAAGATTTATAGCTTTAACTATGCAAAAAGAATAATAGTTTACTATGCTCAAACAATAATAGTTTCATTTTACATAAAAATAATTTAACCATGCATAACGGCATGATAATCGTATTAGCATGTGATAATTCTATCTATGCTCGATAAATTCACATTCTGCGAAGATGGACAATATTATTATGCATTTATAATATTAAAATTTAGTCTATCTGTGTATCTCTTTTACAACTCCAGAACCGTTTGCTCTATCATCCAGAAATTAGGATCGCTGCGGCTGCAAGTGGCAAAATTAGCGCTCTGTCATAAAATTCTTTCGAAGTTTTTAATACTTTCGTTAGTATGAAGCCCTGAATACTTAGATACTAACAGGATGCTTAGCTCTGGATACTAAGTATCCAGGACTTTACGTTAGTAAAGATGTAGGAAAAATGGAATTTTTTTCATTGGATTAGAACTCTTAACTAACTCCCTGGCATTACAATCCATGTTGGACTATGGCCTCACTAACAATTTTTTTCCTAAGTCGCCTGTCTCTAGTTCTTTGTTTCCAGTTTCGGGCCTTTAGAATGTTAAAGTCTTTCTCCACCTCTTCTAATCATTTCTTGGCAGGCCTCTTTTCCTTTGGCCCTAGCACTACCCCTTGAATATGCAAATGGAATTTTTTGTTTCATTAGCTTAGAGCTCGCCATTGATAAAAATGAGATTGCAGACGATTTTCGTTCTTTCAAGTATAAAGATTAAATCCGGGGACATTTGAAAGCTTATAGCTTCTACTAGAAAGGGAATTTTTTTGTTCAGTCTTTAATATTTAATTATTTTTTATTCATTATGTCAGATAACCTCAATGATCAGCATGAACATGTTAGCATTGGTGAATTACGCCACCAAAATTAGCATTTCCAATCTTACTTAAAATCACGTGTTTATTTTGCGGTTTTAGTTATTCCTTTAAAACGTTAATCTATAATTTAAATTCAACAGTAATTGAATTTAAAAAATAATAAGTTATGTATTTAAAAGCAAAATTAACGAAGAAATAATATTAATTCGTATTGGAGAAACGTAAAAAAAAAACGCCGTATTCCTATTAACTCCAAAGATGCTTGATTAAATTCCTTATTGGGGGAATAATTAAATTAAAAAATAGATATGTTTCAAAAAACAAAATTTTTATTCTTTACGGGGAACCGTGAAAAAAAGCCTTGACACCAATGAAGCTTAATTAATTTTGGTAATAATTAATAGTTGAAATTCAAAATAAGTCATGTTAAAGCAATATCATTGGCAAAATTGTACTATACCATTTAAGAGAAGTGTAAAAAATCGCCACATTATTATTAACGCCAATGATGCTCAATTTTTGAAATAAGCACTAATTAGTAAGTGGTGCACTTTTAATAGATACGAAATGCACAATAGATTTATAAAATGTACAATAGATAAATAAAATATATTTATTTAAATATTGTTTGGTAATTTGGGCAAGGAGTATATTTACATTAAAAATCTTTTTTCTGACTCTGTGAGCATTAGAGAATGGAATTTTTTTTTAACAAACACGTTTCCAGAAACAAAATCTTTTTCGATATAATATTGAGAGGCCTTTGGAGTCATTTAACAAATATAAGTGGATGTAATTGTTTCGACCATTCATGACTGCATGACTCTATTGTGATTCATATATTTCATTTTTAGACATCGCAAGTAAAATGCTTACAAGACTTTTATGTAACTGGTCTAACTTTAGTGTGACAAGTCGCAAAAAATACCCTTTAGAACTCTAGAAAAACAAGTCGTGAAATGGTTCTCAAGCGACTTTTTAGGAATCAAAGTTGCAGCAAAGTTTCTCAATGACTTGAGTCCCAGTTAAGTATATATGTGACTGAAGTAACAATAAATAGTCATGGAGACTTTTATGTGTTATCACAAGACAGAATGACATCAAAGTCACATTATGACCCCCTTCGGTCGATTCAAAACTGTCACACCCGTGACTGTGACCACTTTTGACGTTTATATGACATCCATGTGACAATCTGGGAAACTTTATTAAAAACTTCGTTCGTTTCAAAAAATGCAACGATGTTAATAAAAGTTGCCCTGTTTCAAGTGCTCAAAAATAGACTTCCATTTTCAATATTTGCCAGGCAGAGATGAAAGAAAACAAAAATGGCTGGAAACATAAAACTTAAAGTTGCCAACGAAAAAAGGAGAAATAATAGTGAAAAAGCAAACTATAAAAACCGCGGTAGCCTAAGGTGAAACAGAAAAATAAATAAAGATGAAAAACAAAACTAAAAAAAACGAGTTGTCGTTGAGAGAGACAAATTGGGGCAAAATAGATGCCCACACTTTATGGAGAAATTTAAAAAAACTCACGTGATTTACAAGGGAGTTATTTACAAAGTTATTACATAACAGGGCATCATTGAGCTGATGTGACAAGGGTGGGAAAAAATTTGGCATTGATGAACTTGAATTATTTTAAATTTTGGCACTGTCGAACTTGAATTATGAAGCAAAGAATTTATGAATTTAATTATTACATTATTGATTCTTACGACTGTTTTCATTACTTTTTTTTTTAATTATTCTTTATTACTATTTTTATTTATTTATTAATTTTTTTTCAATTTCATCAAATAACATTTGTTTCTTTAAAGGTGAAAAAAAGCAAATAAATAAGAAAAGAATAAAAAAAAAAACACATGCTGGGATTTGATTCATTTGAAAAATATATATATATATATATATTTTTTTATTTAAAAAAAGGAGAGATTTTTGTGATTAGTAGAAAGACTGGACTGATTCGTGACTGATTTTCAATGCATGTCTTGGTTCAAGCATGACAAATCCCTTTTAAGCAATGTTAAAAGCATGTTTATTTGTTTCAATTTTTTATTGGGATAAATTTTGTGAATTTAAATTGTTTTAATGAAATTTACGATGAGAGTATCAGAATTAAAATAAAATTTTTATTATTTTTCAAATATCTTTGTTAAATTACTCTTCATTNAGTTGCAGCAAAGTTTCTCAATGACTTGAGTCCCAGTTAAGTATATATGTGACTGAAGTAACAATAAATAGTCATGGAGACTTTTATGTGTTATCACAAGACAGAATGACATCAAAGTCACATTATGACCCCCTTCGGTCGATTCAAAACTGTCACACCCGTGACTGTGACCACTTTTGAAGTTTTTATGACATCCCTGTGACAATCTGAGAAACTTTATTAAAAACTTCGTTCGTTTCAAAAAATGCAACAATGTTAATAAAAGTTGTCCTGTTACAAGTGCTCAAAAATAGACTTTCATTTTCAATAGTTGCCAGGCATAGATGAGAAACAAAAATGGCTGGAAGCATAAAACGTAAAGCTGCCAACGAAAAAAGGAGAAATAATAGTAAGAAAGCAAACTAGAAAAACCGCGGTAGCCTAGGGTAAAACAGAAAAATAAATAAAGATGAAAAAACAAAACTAGAAAAACCGAGTTTTGGTTGAGAGAAACAAATTGAGGCAAAATACATGTCCGCACTTTATGGAGAGATATAAAAAAAACTCTCGTGATTTACAAGGGAGTTATTTACAAAGTTATTGCATAACAGGGCATCAATGAGCTGCTGTGACAAGGGTGGAAAAAATTTTAACGTTGACAAACTTGAATTATGTTAAATTTTGGCATTGACGAACTTGAATTATTTTAAATTTTTGCATTGACGAACTTGAATTGTGAAGTAACGAATTTATGAATTTAATTATTACATTATTGATTCTTACGACTGTTTTCATTATTTTTTATTACTTTTTTAAATTATTCTTTATTGCTATTTTTATTTATTTTTCCAATTTCATTAAATAGCATTTGTTTCTTTAAAGGTGGGGAAAAAATAAATAAATAAGAAAATAATAAAAAAAAACACTTGCTGTGATTTGATTTATTTTAAAATTAAAAATTATATTTTTATTTCAAAAAAGGAAAGATTTTTCTGATTAGTAGAGTGAACGTGATTGTACGTGATTTTCAATACATGTCTTGGTTCAATGCATGACAAATTAATTTTAAGTAATGTTAACAGCGTGTTTATTTGTTTCGATTTTTTATTGGGATAAATTTTATGAATTTAAATTGTTTTAATGAAATTTACGATGAGAGTATCAGATTTAAAATAAAATTTTTATTATTTTTCAAATATCTTTGTTAAATTAATCTTCGTTTTAAAATTACGACGATCGTATATTAATCCATTATGTAATTAATGAATGAGATCTCCGAAGAAGAAAAAAATTAGAACATCGATATGATTGTTAAAAAACTATGTTTCAGTTTGAAATTAAATAAGAAAATATCGTGAAGATGGCAGCACTATATAAGTAATTATCCTTCTCAAGTTCCTCCTTAACAGTCATCACGCTTAGTGTCAGGAATTCGTTAACTTAAAATCCAATTTTTATTGGACAGCAATTTATAAGTGAAGAGCCGAACTCAGCAAGAACAAAACACAACAATTACTTTATTTTCTGCTCGAACAGCTGTTTTTACATAAAATCATTTTAATTCCAAAACTAGGCACACTATCGCCATCTATTGATTATTTTTACAATTAAAGGGTGGGGTTCTTGACACTTAGTGTCTCGCTCGGAAGGTATCAGTTGCGATCAAATTTTTTTCCTCATCATTCAAATTATAATTTTATATTAAAACTAAAATTATCATTAAATTAGATGCAGAAAATTTGCTTCATTTATTGTTTTTTAGTCTTTTTTTTCTTCTAGACTTTCAGTCTGTCAAATGTAAATTCTGCAATAGCCATTTTTAAAATGGAATTTTTAAGCATTGCAATCATGCATTTCATCTGGTAGAAAGAATATTTGTTAGTTGATATTATTTACAAATTTAAAGTGTAATCAAGATGATGGAATAAAATAATAGTTATTAATAGCATTATTTTATTTCATCAAAACCTCTAAAAACTTTAACTTTGTCTTTGTGCCATCTGGATTTACTTTGGATTTAGTCTTTTCAAAATTACGAATCGTTGTTCCGCTATTTGTTAAAATAAAAATTTTGATATTTAATTTAAACTGCTTTCAGATTAACACAATTAGAAATAAGAATTAATTGTGTTAAGATTTAATTGTGTTAAGAATTAATCGCTTTCATTTCTATTTTTCTAATACATTTGTTCATCAAAACATTCTAATGCAGCAAATTATTGTAAATTTCTTCTTTCTTCTAGCCTTTTTTCTATTAAAGAAACCAAAATCCAGATTTAATATAATGCCAGAACATAATGTCAATTTTATCAGGACAAACTATTATATCTTAAAAAAAATTTAAAATTTTAAAAAAAAAATGCAGCCTTTAAATAAATTCAAAACGAGATGTTGCGGTAATAATTCAAATTGTTTCAGATTCAAATTGTTAATAAGCCTCAAATAATTGTTTGCTTTTATAACTGATTTTTTTTCTCTTTTTCTTTAGCACAAGTCATTAAGTGCACAAATTTTAATCTTGTACCTCTTCCTTCTATGTTGAATAAATAAACTATTAAATCACGATATTATTTTAAAACATCTAATTAACAATGCATTAACACAAACACTAACCTTTTTCTGTTTTTATTTATTTTTTTTTTTTATTTTTTTTTTAATATAAACCTTTAAGGCTTTTTAAATATTATTCAGTTTTAAATTATGTTAATAATGTTTGATTCAAAATTATACCGGATTCAGATTATTTATGAAAAACCTTACGAATCAAAATAATTTTATCCTTTCTTTCTTAAACCGAAACATTTAAGACTCAACTTTTTAAGTATTTTTCAGATTTAAATATTATTAATTAGGTAAGATATTAAATTCTCTGACACAATTTTTAGGGACATGTTGTACGTCATAGTTTGTCTTGTAAACCAACGCATTAAAGTATTAGTCATGAAGTGTAAACATTAGAAGTTAATGTTGTAAATATTACTCAAACTTAAATTATATTAATTAGGTTAGATTAGATAAGGTCTTCACAAACACAATACTTTTTTGAAAAATATATTGTGTATTGAAATAATTTTACACATTTTAAAAAAATAGTTATAAAGTGTAAACATTATGAGTTAACACTAAACATTAACACGTTAAGTATTTTTCATATTCAAATTATATTTACTAGGTTTGATGGAAATTTCTCTCAGATACAATTTTTTTTTTAAACTTATTATCTATCAGTATAATTTTATCCGTTCTTTTATTTAAACTGAAACATTTTAGTACTAATAATTAAGTCTAAACACTGAGAGTTAACATAGAGTTAAAATTTTAAGTATTATTCAGATTTAAATTATATTAATTAGGTNTGGAAATTTCTCTCAGATAAAATTTTTTTTTTTTTTAAACTTACTATCTATCAGTATAATTTTATCCGTTCTTTTGTTTAAACTGAAACATTTTAGTACTAATAATTAAGTCTAAACACTGAGAGTTAACATAGAGTTAAAATTTTAAGTATTATTCAGATTTAAATTATATTAATTTGGTTAAATATAAATTTTTCTCGGATCCAAATTTTTCTTTAAACATATTATCTATCAGTATAATTTTATCCGTTTTTTTTTAAAACCGAAACATGTTAGTACTAATGATTAAATGTAAACATTGAGAGTTAACATTTTAAATATTATTCAGATTTAAATTATATTAACTAGGTTAGATAAAAATTTCTAACAGATACATTCTTTTAGAAACATATTATCTATCAGTATAATTTTATTCGTTCTTTTTTTATACCGAAACATTTTAGTACTAATGATTAAGTGTAAACATTTAGTTGTTTTTTTAAATCGAAACATCTTAGTACCAGTGATTAGGTGTAAACATTGAGAGTTAACATTTTATAAATATTATTCAGATTTAAACTATATTAACTAGGTTTGATAGAAATTTCTCTCAGATACAACTTTTTTTTTTAAACATATTAACTATCAGTATAATTTTATCCATTCTTTTGTTTAAACCGAAACATTTTAGTACTAATAATTAAGTCTAAACACTGAGAGTTAACATAGAGTTAAAATTTTAAGTATTATTCAGATTTAAATTATATTAATTTGGTTAAATAGAAATTTTTCTCGGATCCAAATTTTTCTTTAAACATATTATCTATCAGTATAATTTTATCCGTTGTTTTTTTAAACCGAAACATGTTAGTACTAATGATTAAATGTAAACATTGAGAGTTAACATTTTAAATATTATTCAGATTTAAATTATATTAACTAGGTTAGATAAAAATTTCTAACAGATACATTCTTTTAGAAACATATTATCTATCAGTATAATTTTATTCGTTCTTTTTTTATACCGAAACATTTTAGTACTAATGATTAAGTGTAAACATTTAGTTGTTTTTTTAAATCGAAACATCTTAGTACCAGTGATTAGGTGTAAACATTGAGAGTTAACATTTTATAAATATTATTCAGATTTAAACTATATTAACTAGGTTTGATAGAAATTTCTCTCAGATACAACTTTTTTTTTTAAACATATTAACTATCAGTATAATTTTATCCATTCTTTTGTTTAAACTGAAACATTTTAGCACTAATAATTAAGTCAAAACACTGAGAGTTAACATAGAGTTAAAATTTTAAGTATTATTCAGATTTAAATTATATTAATTAGGTTAAATAGAAATTTTTCTCGGATCCAAATTTTTCTTTAAGCATATTATCTATCAGTATAATTTTATCCGTTGTTTTTTTAAACCGAAACATGTTAGTACTAATGATTAAATGTAAACATTGAGAGTTAACATTTTAAATATTATTCAGATTTTAATTATATTAACTAGGTTAGATAGAAATTTCTCTCAGATACAATTTTTTGGTATAATTTTATGCATTAGTTTATTAAACCGAAACATTTTAGTACTAATGATTAAGTGAGAGCTAACATTTTAAATATTATTCAAATTTAAATTATATTAACTAGGTTAGATAGAAATTTCTCTCAGATACAATTTTTTAGTACAATTTTATGCATTATTTTTTTTAAACCGTAACATTTTAGTACTAATGATTAAGTGTAAGCATTGAGAGTTAACATAGAGATACCATTTTAAGTGTTATTCAGATTTAAATAATATTAAATAGGTTACATAAAAAACTTCTTCTAATACAAATATATTTTTAGAAACGTATCAGGATAATTTTGTCCGTTCATTTTTTTAAAACCAAAACCAATGTAGCGAATATTCAATATTGAATCCCCCTATTCTGTTTAGAAAGAACTATGAAAAGGTAGAGCAATTGTTATGATAAGAAATTCTGAATTATAAGTCACACAACAGCCTCCGCAAACAGTTGTTGCCCTTTATGAATTGCAGACTTTGCTTTTTTCTTCACAAACAAAAAGTTAAGCTTCACGTCTATGACGGACATAATCCTTTGACACCAAACAGATTTTGAAATAGACGTCAAAGGGTTGTGGGCTGAAAAGGTTACAAGAAAGGTTGTGCTATCGTTGTTATTGATCATTTTTCAGAATCTGTTATGTATATTTGGCCTTTTAACCGTAACTGCAACGCCTACTTTTATCGATATAAAATCTGAAGAAAAAAGGGTTGTTTTCCTGATTCCTCAATGGTGAGAGATTTTGCTTGGGGTGTGATTGTTTGCTTGATTTTGCACGCACGACTTAATCTCGGCGTTGTGTTTGTGAAGCAATGTATTGAAAATGCCTTCTAATGTGGGTATTGACTGTCGTAGAAGTTAAAATCGATCTAGCCTATCGTTTTGCAAAATAGAGTTTTATATGAATTCTAAAGAATGAGGGGAAATATCTGTCCAGCTTTCGAGCTTTTATAAATGTGAATGTTTAGAAGCAGTAGAAGGTTAACATTTCTAATACTCATTTTAGTAAAAGCTACTCCAATTACGTTTTTTTTTTTTCGTTGAAAAATCTTTGCGTTTGTTTCATTTTTAAACCTTTTATTATTGGGGTCATTCTCACAAAAACAGTCATTTTCATGTCCCCAGTATATTTTATGTTTGTTTTACAACTTATGAAAAAAAAATTTCAGGGAAAGTGTCCTTCAGAATGCAGGTAAACAAAAGAATAAAAATAAAATTATCAATTTTTATTTTTCATTTATTTTAGGTAATTAAAATATACCAATATGTCATTCCCTCACTTGTCCCCACTGCTGATTTAAAAAAAGAAAAAAATTGTTTCTGAAATAAAAATTTTTTTTTTACAAATTCGTGTTTTTTATTTCAGAATACTGAAATATAGAATTCAGAAAATCAATTTTAAATTTAATTTCTGATAAAAATATTAACACAGCACTATTTTAAACTTTGTCCCCAGTGTTTCGCGTCATTCCCTCACAACAATGTTCTTATCACCTGCAATCTTCTTAGAATAAAAATATTTTAATAAAAACTTCAGAAGTTAACAACTGGCATCATAGAACAAAATTGCAGTATGTTTCCATCTTCAACTTAAAGAAGCTTTGCTGTGGAATAAATTTGAATGAATCAAACCAGGTAAAATTTTTTACATTTGTCATTCCCTCATGTCATTTTTTAGAGTAAAATAAAATACAACTTCATCGAGAAAGTGGATAATTATATGTTGCTTTCTTGTATGAATATAATTGTATGTGATTGACTTCAGAAATTAATTAGGCCTAACTGTTATTTTTAAATTTTATTGAATTCGTCATTCCCTCACTAGTGTATAAAGTGAGGGAATGACGCTGAAGTGAGGGAATGATTCAAGATGAGTATATTATTAAATTTTTTTTTGTTCAATCGTGCCAGCCAATTTTATTTCCCAAACCTGTAAAAACTATTAAATATATAAGACTAAATTATAATAAATATTAGATATACTTAGTATGTTATCATTTTCAAACTTTAGGTAGATGTAACTTAGATAAAAACATGTATTAAAATAAAATATCATTCCCTCACTATTAGTGTCATTCCCTCACTTTTTAAATAGTGAAAATAATTAATTTACTTATTAATTAATTTGAAAAATAAATTAAAAAATTAATAAATTAATTTATTAAATTAATTAATTTATTTATTAAATTAATTAATTAATTATTAATTATTATAAATTAATTAATTATAAATTAATTATTTAAAAAATTAATTAATTTAAATATTAAGTATAATTTATAGGATATATACTTTTTTTATAATGCCATTACATATTTCTATTAATATTAAAAGTTTCAGAGCTTTTTATTCACTTTACTTTTTTGGGATTTTATGAACTAAGAAATGACAGTTTTCGTGAGAATGACCCATAGACGAAAGTTTGAAGGGAAGTTTTTCATAAAGAAACGAGAAGTAAACATATATATTTATAAATGAAGTATTTATAAATGTATGAGAAATAGTAAACATATATATTTATAAATGTATGAGATGTTCTAGAATCACACCCTTTAATGTATATTTTCAGATTTCTTGTCAAAAATGAAGACAAAAAGTATATCTATCAATNATTCACCCACTTCTTATACCTATGAATGACCACAAATTAATATTTAAGAGGGGAGGGAGGAAATAAGAACGCTATCGAAATCAGTTGAATCGCTAGTGAGAAAAACGGAATGAAAAGTATCAAAACCAGTTTGATTGCATGGTGAATTAGGAGATGTTTCAAATCCTCTTTGTTTGCCTCGCTAATCAAACAGGTTTTGATGTTTTGAGTCCCGTTTTTCTCAGAAGTACTTCGTTAGATTTCAAAAGCATCTTTATTGTTAATCAGTTGGCACTCCCTAATTAATACTTATATGTCTCTCCCAATATGTTTACTTTTTTATATCATTTTTGACGAGGATTCAAGAAACCTATATTAATCACCGTCATTACGGAGCACTCTGGGTGATATCCTGTAGATTTTGAGCTATATTTAAAGCAGTTATTGAAAAAAAAAATTGCGAAACTAAATGTTTTCATGGTTGATGACGTAATATTGATAACTTCTGCAATTTTCCGTCGTGTATAGAATTAGGGCTTCTAATTCCTGATTGGTGCAAATTTTCAACTACATGTTCACTTTCTGAACGAAAAATGCTTTAAAATTGCTTTTTAATGTAAATTGGATGTGTGTTTCGCTTGTTATCGAGCCCGCGCTACAAACTACAGTAGGGAACCGATTATCCGGAACGATCGGGACCATCGATATTCCGAATAACTGATTTTTCCGGTTTTCTGAATCGCTACAAAAAGCCGTTTTTTTTATAGTTAAACCCAACTAAAAAAAAAAAGTTTGGAAACAATCTTAAAAAGAAGAAAAAACGATGAAGTAATACACTAATGTTTATTTCCAAAATGATGGTAAGGTAAACATCTTTCAAAAAAGGACGAAAAATCCTAAAATCTTATGAGGAAAAAAATAATTTTTTTTTTAAAGGACGGGAAAATTAATCGAATTTTGTTCCGGTTTTTTGGTTTTCTGATTTCCGGATAACGGGTTCTGTACTGTACTAAACTTCTTTAAAGGCTGTTTTTCGAAGGCCCCGTCGTAATAATGCTTTCTTGCGAGTAATAATCTATTTTTACAATTACTGTGAGTTTGCAACTGTTACTCATGATTGTTAGGTCAAGTTTAGCCTATCTAAAGCCAACTACGCTTATTTTGAGAATGGCGCAAAACGTCAATATGGAGAAAAGCCACAGTTTTGGGGAAATGAACAGCGTTTGTGGTCTAATTTTTCAACATTTTAAAACTTACTTCAATGCCTCATTACCTGGGCTCTTAATTTGAAAAAACTGAAAACTTGACAATTTTCTCCTAGATGGAAAAATGTCGCCAAATTGGCGATTTTTTAAAAAGTTTAATAACTTTAAAAATATTTAAAGTTTGTTTGTTAATGAATGTTTTGAAGCCCAAATAATTCTTTACGGTAAGATTATATACGTAGTTTAGAAATCATCGCATTACTTCAAGTGTAAAAAATTGCTTATTTATTTTCCTTGGTGACAGAGCTTCGATAAACAGCATTAATATAGCAACTATTAAAATAATTGCGTTTATTAATTTAAAAATTTATTTGTTTAATTTTTAAAAGTAATTAAGTTAAAATAGTTCAATATTGTTCTCTTTAAACTAATTCAAATCTAAAAGATTCTAATGTTATTTATTCAATAATAATTTTTCTTCTTTATTTTTCAGAGTTCTCTCCAAAGAAGCTTCTATTGAAAGTATTGAACATCTGAAAGTGGCTCTAAGTCTCTCATCATTAAATTGTCTCTCACCTAAAAATGAAGTTTGCGACAGAAATCTTTTTAAGAGAACATGTGAACACTGTAAAAAATTCCAGTTCTAATTACGGTATGAAGTAGCTGTATTTTGGGTGCATCATCCGTAGGATCCATTTACCGTGAAATCCAATTTTAGTGTTAAATATTATACCGTAATTTTGACAGTATTATTTATTTATGTAGAGTGGTTCAGTAATTTTATGGTAATTACTGCTGTAAAAATTACGGTATATCGGGTTTTAAGTTCCGGAAAAATGAATTTTGCTGTAAAAAAGTACCGGTATCCTGATTACCGGTAAATCTTACCGTAATTTGATATGGAATTTTTTACAGTGTACACTTAATTGCTTATACATAATCTATCTGGATATAATTCACTTATTTATTTTTTGTTCAACTTAAACATGATTAATAAACCTAGTTATTGCTTGTATTTATCTAAAACTGTCTATTGCATGAAATTTTTAAAAACTTTTTTGTATTTTTGTGTATCTATATTCTATGCGAAGGTAAAGCACCTTATAATGTGTGAGTATGCGCTATTCATGAAAGTTTAAATTTACTTTTAAAATCACTCAGTTGTTTGATTAATAATTGCATAGCATTGCTAAATATAACGACTTGCGACAATCGCTCAATCGATTTTTTATTTCATAACCGTCGTTGAACAGCCGACCCAGATTTGAGTTTACGGCTATGTTCAACTTCGTAACCTTGTAATTTTGCACCCAATCCAAGACACAAGGGAACTCCTGGATCAGTGACCCCAAAGGTATTGATATGTTATGGGAACTTGGAGGACTTTGTGACCCGACAGATTTAACGTCCACCTGTCACCATTTACTATACGGGGATTATTTTAATGGTGCAATAGATAGTTTTGAAAGTGTTAAAAGTTTAAGGAAAAAATAGGGTAGTTAGATTTGTTGCCAGATAACTGAAATTGAGAAGAAAAAAAACAATGCGTTTTTTTCTTCTTTTTAACATGGTCTGGTAAAGTAAAAACTTTCAAATATAACTACAAAGATGTAGCATGGGTTCATATGTCAGATATTATAACAGTGCTTCCAACTCCATCTTAAAATAACCGCCTTTTGTCATCTTTTGACAGTGATATTTCCTTTTGACTATTTGTTGAATCTGTAACGCGTCCCCTCTGTTACATTTCATGTCCTTTCTGTTACGTCGAATTATTTAGAGTTAATAAAAATGTGTTTGCAATTTTAAAAATCTTATAATAATTCATTTTACCTTGAAATGTGATAAAATAAAAAAAATTGCAGATAATGTTTAGGATGGTCCAAATCACAGAATTTAGCGTAAATTCTGTGATTTGGACCAGTGCATGTTCCTCTTTTATTTGTTCCCTCTATTACAAGTACTTTTGGTTAACTTGCAATTTAATTATGAGGCTCTTATATCATTTTATGCCAATTAATTAAGCATTGCAATCTCAAGTAACATATTCTAGTAGATATTTCTTTTTTGTTTTTGTTTTCAGAAATATTTAATAGATTTTTTTAGAATAAAATACTTAGGTAATTTTCCCTCTGTTAAACTTGACAAGCGATTCTCTATTGCCGAACAAAGAACTTTTTTAAAATCCTACTCTTCTAACACATGTCATATTGATTTGTAATCAGATGTATTTTTATCGTCTAATTCTCTCCTCAGAACCCCTCTTTTTTTAAAAAAAAAAAAAAAAAAAATGATTGTGAAGCAGGTAATAATGCAAACGATTTCCTTTAGCTGAACAAAAAACTTTTCAAAGTTTTTTAGAATTTTTATTTTTCAAACACATGTCATACTGACTCATAATCAGATGTGTTTTATTTGTATGATTCGCTCTTCAGAACTTTTTTCTTTAAAATGTGAAGCAGGTGAAACATTTCATACCATGGATACTACTCTCATAGAATTCACCTCCAGCTGTGAAACTACTCAACTTACCCTTTCTGACTCACATCTTTTCTGCTTTTTATTCCCTTTTCTTCTACAAATACATATTTTCTTTTCTTTTTTTGTTAGAATATTTTTCCACTTCTTTTTCTTTAACTAAGTCCTACCGATTTCTGAAGAATTCACCCACTTCTTTGTGCTGTAATGGACATTTGGAAGAATGTTCCATTAGGGTGATGCTTCGAAAAAAGAAAAAAAAGCAATATGCTTTATAAGTGGGGTGTCACAACCCCTTGGGGGTCTGGAGTTTTTTAGTAACCCTTTTCGCAATATTTATGAATTATGTATGGATGAATTCAGATGCCGCGTTTGATGTATGGATGTTTAAAAAAGGAATGGGAAAAAAATGATTATGCTTTTGTCAAATTACATGCCAGCTGGCTGATTATTGTGGTTGGGTTATTGATGTATGCATGCTACTAAAGTAGAGAAAGAGTTAAGATATATTCACAGTGGAATCTTTTTTATTTATTTTTTCATAGAAAAATAAAATATTGAACAAATATCCTTTATACCTTTTTGAAGTAGGAGAAAAAAAGCTTTGATCTCAAAGCTAAATTTAAAATGAAAGTACGAGTTAAAACCATTTTATGCTATCTATATTTTTAAAACAGTATTATTTTTGCCCATTTATTTCAATTAAATAAATATAAAATATGGAAAAAAAATATATAAAAGAATATAAATAAATTAAATAATATTCTTTTAAAATATTTTTTTTCTTTTATAAACTTTATATTTTACTTTGAAATAGTTTTAGTTATTCTCATAACTGTTATAAATTTTAAACGTAAATTTGAAGATCCTTTTTCACCTACTTCTTTTAAATTTTTGACTTTTGTTAAAATTTAAAAAGGAAAAAAAAGACACTCAAAAAATGTTTTAAAAGTAAAATTCTTCCTTTTTTTATACTCTCAAAGAAAAGGAATTTTTTTAAAAATGTAAACACCTTTCACTTAATTTTTAATTGATTAATAAAGCACACAAGTATTTATTAGAAGGCAGGAATTTACCTATTATTAGAAGATTTTTCAAGAGTTGAAAATTTCCACATTTCTACCAATATAGCTGCATAGTATAAATTTATCTAGGACCTATCTACTGAAGTATAAAACTATTTATTGTTATTTCAAAATGTCATTATTTTGAGCATCTCAAAAAATAAACATTAATTAGCTGGAAGATTAATAAATTGATTTATCATAAGCAGATTTTCTAAAAGTTAAAACTTTCCAAATTTCTACCAATATTATTGTATAGCAAAAATTTACGTAGTACCTGTTGATACTGTGTAATAATTTTTTTATTTAACAATATGAATTATCTAGAACTGTTCAATCATATAGCAGTTGCGTTATTTTTAGCATTCAATACACTATTCTTGCAATTTCAACAAGAACAAGGAGAATGAAACTAATCGCAATTTTGCCACACGGAAAGAAAAACTCCGAAAATTTCTTAAACCTAAATTCATTATCAAAAACTGTTGTAAAATTTATAATAATGAAGCTCCCGAGTATTTTCTTATAGATAACCTCTGCATTAAATTTATTAAGCTATGAATTCATTATCATTAAAAAAATAAATCAAACGAGATTTAAGCATTAATCTAATTTGATTAGACATTATCTTTAAATAAAAATGTAGTATTGTCAAAAAATTTAATGAGAGTGTTTGAAATTGAAATTCAAAATAGGTTTTCTACGCACATTACTGATTAGATAAGTACACCTGCCTAGATGTTAACGACATTTTCTGGTTTAATTATTTAAAATAAATTGAATAAAAATTTGAATAAATAAAAATTCTTCTTATTTTAATCTTTAAGCAGTTTACAGAGTGATTAAAAAACAAGTTTATTCTAATTTATAATTTATTTAAAAAAATTTGGATTAAATTTTATTGTTTTTTTTTTTTAAAGTAATATTATTACACAACCAAAAACATCTACTTCCATGAAAAAAGTCAATATTATAATATAATAAATTTGAGATTGAATAACATTTGGTCTTGTTTCATTGACCCTTAACATTTTTTCGACCATTTGGTCTTCATTCATTTAGTCTGCCTTCATTCATTCATCGAAGTATCGGATTAACCCCGACCACTTTAGAGACCCTTAGTTTAGTTATAAGTGATTTATGTACATAAAGTACAATTTTGTACTTGCACTTATTTACGCACCTTACATTGCTATTGATGCATTGTTCCTTATTAATTTGTTTTTCATTTAATCGAATAAAACCAAAAACGAATCGAAAGAGTTAATATTTCAAAAATGGAATTTTTTTTTAAAAATTAGAAGTATAATTTTTGAATTTCACTTATAATGAAGAAAACGCTTATAACTTCTAATCATCTCGGTATTAATCCTATACAATTCAGCGTAAAATTCAACATACAATTCAGCATTAAAAAATTACATCAGAAAATATACCTCACTTGTTCAGATAGTTGCAGGATATCAATTTAAAGTGTATACGTAAGTACGCGTTAAAGAAAATACTCCTGCAATTTTATACTGTTGATTTGTGTATTGTCTTATTCGATTAGGCGTGAAAAAATACATCTGAACAGCGTCTCACTTGTTTCGATAGTAATGCCAGACGCGTAAATAGGTTCAATTACAAATTTGTACTTTATGTAGTATAAACGAACTAGTGAAGGAACACTACCCAGTGAAGGAATATTTCATATATATTGATTAAAAATAAGAATTTGAAAGTTTTTCTTTAGATTGATTGGTAACAATAGCTTACTGCCAAACAATAGGAAGTCATCTAGCAATGTTTTGGATTACCTGGTCAAATAGACTTCTCTGGAAAAATTTTTGAATTTGTTATTATCTCTGCAACACCTTGTTTCTTTGAAAAAATTATAAGGTGAGTGTTTGTATTTATATGTTTGAAGTGGAATTAATTGCATGTAATAGTTTTATTTTTCTCACTGTGAAAAAGAGAATTCAAAATATAGTTATTGAAGTTACGTTTTATTTTTTTTAAGCATCATAGCATAATAAAGTACTGAGATAAGGGGGTGTTTATTCACTGGATCACCAAACGATGAAAAACCAGTGAAGGAACAAGTGTTCCTTTACTGGTTTTTTTTCTAAGTTAATGAAAATAAAAGATAAACTTTAATTTTCTTGTACCTTTAGTGATGTTCCGCATCAAAAGTATGTTAAAAATACGAAAAACAACTTCTAACCAGGGAGGGAACAGGCATGTTCCTTTACTGGGCATAGATTTCCCAGTGAATGAGCAGTATGTGTTAATGTGTTGACACTTTAATTTTCAATTCATGATTACAAAAAAATTATCATTTTCCAAGTATTTATATGTTATAATTTCATGAATAAACTTCTTTTTAAATATTTTTATGGCATATAAATTCATAAAGAGAAGGAAAAAATAACCAAAATTAAGTGTTCCTTTACTGGGTGTTCATTCACTGGTAAGAGCTGTTCCTTCACTTGGTCTTCTTACTACTTGTTATTTGAACCTCCAAAACTTTAACACAATATCATGTAAGCTCTCTACAAATTTTTTTACATAATTTGCAATTAGTAACAAATATGTTGACACTGTCATATAACTAAAATTACGAATTTTGAAATAATATGATTTTTTAAAAGGCAAGCGAAGCTTAAGTGTTCCTTCACTGGTTAGTTTACCCTACGTGAAACGTTTATAATTTTTAAACTGGTTCAATCAAATCAATCTAATTCAATTCGGCGTGAAAAAAATACATTGGAAAAAATGTATCATTCTCTGTCTAGAAGAATTTAAATTCTTCCCCTCATATCCCCCCCCCCCCAAGAGGGAAGCGAGCGGTGGTGGCACTCGCCTCTTAATAAGGTGAACCGGGTTCGAATCCCATCGATGGCTGATCGATAATACGATTCCGCACCAACCACAGTGCTGACGTAAAATATTCTCAGTGGTAAACGGATCATGGGTTAGAGTCTCTTTGTCTTGTCGTCAGGCTAACCGTAGGAGTTTTCCGTGATTTTCAACCCCATGTAACGCAGATGAGGGTTAGTTTCATCAAAAAGTCCTTTACGAAGGCATATTTCTCCAGACACTTGAGTTCCCTTGTCTTCTGTATTGGGTTCAAAACTACAAGGCTACGGAGTTGATCATTCATAGTCGTGAACTCAAAATTGGGTCAGCTGTTCAACGACAGTTATAAAAAAAAAGAGGGAAACGGGAAGAGGAAAGTTTCCGGATATTATTTATAAAAGACCAACAAACAATTTTTTGTCAAAAAATATCTTGGGCACTATTTTTTCCGAAGAAAAGCCTTTTTGGGGTTTTAATTACTGGACTGAGCAAGATAATAGGATGATTTGTTTATCAATGGCACTTTGAAGTAATGCTGTCTTAGCCATTAAGCGTGTCGCAACAGTTGGCACCTGCTGTTGATTTTTCTCTTTTATCTGAATTAAAAATAAAAAAATCTATGCTAATCCCATTGCAAATCTTTACAATACGGATGTAAGAGACGTCTAGTTTTTAGTTTGACAACTAACGCACGTGCATTAGATCCATTTGGGTACTTTTATTTGTACTATTGAACCTCTCTTAAGGTTAATCCGCTGGCATGAAGCAAGAGTTGTAGTTGTGGTTACTATTGAGCAAACAATATCAAATTTGTCAAACTATCATCTTGCCCTACTTTCTTATCATGATCTTGTATTCAGTGGAGTGGTCACGGTTACTATTGGATTTAGAAACTGGCAACAAGTAGAAGCGTAGAGTGTTTAAGATTATTTAATAGAGCCCTTGATTTAAAGGAAAAAGTATATAAAAGTGCCCGGTATAAATTTATTAAATGCATTTCTTTGTTTTGCTTTGCTTGTTTGCTTTTTCACCTCGTATGAACATGATAAAAATGGATTTACTAATCTCTACTGGGGTGTTAATTTCTTTTTAAATTTATAAAAATAAAAGTTTTATGGTTTCTAATTTTTGATACACCTAAAATTACCGTTTTGAAACACTTAAAAATCTTTTTGGTGATAAAGCTTGGTCATCTTTCAAAATTATTCCCTTGCCTGCTACAATGTGTGCAAAATTGCAAAAAGTTGAATATTGAAAGCTTTAACTCTAAATGGGTTGCCCAACCCTGGTTGTAAAGTTAAATACTCTGATTTAAAACAATACAAACGTACTATTTGTTACAAATCCAAAGTATTAGTCAAAGAAGAAACAATGTTTTATGAACAAATTCTTAAAATAGTAGAAGCGTTCTGTTTATTATAAAATCAAAGTTAAAGTCAAAAAATAAACTATTAAGACAAAACAAAAGCAGTATTTGTTAGATATCCATAATAAAAATAAAAGAATAAACATTTTCTGAATAAATTATGATTGAATGTTGTTCCTTTTAATTCAATAGTATTTTTTGGGCAGAATTTCCTTAGATTTATAAATTCCTAAATGAGAATTACAGGAAAGAAAGAAGGCTTATTGTCCACTCAATCTTTCTCATATTTAAACATGATATTTAGTTGATAAACATCAGTCTGAAGAACGGTATCAAGGAGATGTTTGTTTTAGTCAATCAACCATTTGCCAATCAAGTCAAGGATAAAGAACATGGTATTTTATTTTTATCAACAAAAAAAAAGTAATTTTTTTCTCGTAATTCCTATAGAAAATAGTCGAATTCATTGTGCATATAGGGTAATATACCAAAATTAATATACCTATTGATTACCTTTTCTTTCTATTTCAATGCAGTTATTAAAATTTCTGAGTAATTGACTATTAAGGGACATTTAACCCATCGTATCAAATCAAAGATTTTGACAGACACCCCTGTGAGTTGTGGCGCTGTTGTTAAATTTTTTTAGGCTAATTTTTCGTCGGATTTTACTGAATAATCAATCACAGAATTAATTATTTACAAAATAGAAAGGAAAATGTTAACATTTTTATCGCATTACAGAATAGTTATTAATCGTATAATACATCTCTTCTCTATAGCTGTCAATATATTAAATCTCATTTGCGTAACATAGCGTCCACAGACGTTATATTATTTTAACGCTCACTATTTATCAAATATTATATCGGCATAAATATTAATAAAAAATTAGCAAATCACTATCTTAAATGCATTTTCAACCTTTAATAAATTATTTTAAATGGCACATTAACATTTAAAAAATAAATATAAGTTGCTTTATTATCAATTATTGTGTTAGTTTCCCAATTCTTTTTTCCCATAACTTTAAAGAATATAATTTTTTTTATCATAGTTAGCCTAGTATTTTTTAATTAAGAGTAATTATGCAATTTTTTTTTTTTTTTTTTTTAAATCATGACATATCGAGTTCACGTTATAACGCTAGTTTTTCTTTGGACNGACAAGAGACGCTCGTTTACATTTCAAAATATTAAAAAAAAAATTAATAATCCACTGTAATTCTGATATTTAGTAATATTATGAGATGGAAGTTGTTATATTCATTTAAGTTTCGATACAAAATGAAAATGTTTTGGAGTCAATATATTTTCCTTTTTTTTTGTTATTTTAGGATGTAACATATTTTTCAAACTTTAAAACTTTAATGGACGTAAAACAAGTATTGCATTGCTTTATATTTTTTGAAACGACTGATAATAATTTTAAAGAGTAAGACATTGTTTTAGTTCAATATTTTTACTTCTATTTAAGTCATGTCATAATGTATTTTTAGCGCAATTTTCGCATTTTAAGGGCATTTTTTGCACTTTTAAGGGTATTTTTTGCAGTTTGTAAGGGCATTTTTTTACCCTTTTTAAGGGCATTGAGATTTTTTAGGTCATCAAAATCCGGGCTCTAATCATGACATATCGAGTTCACGTTAGAACGCTAGTTTTATCTTTGGACTTATAGTTGGTTACATTAAAAATCAACACTACTAAGTGATACTATTTTTTTTAAAAACCCTTTGGCAAAATGGGTGTTGTTTTGACTTCGATGGCGTGCGCAACTTATTTAGACGCCATCACACTTTTCAACTGCGTTCAAGAGTAACAGAAAACAGTGCGCATGCGTTGTAATTGCATACGTTGCTATGGCGATTGCAGTTTTTTTTCTTTTCACTAGCAGGCATTCTTAATGTAATTACATAATAATAATTTAAAGTATTTTCATATTTTTTTCATTAATGACAATATAAATAAGAATACTGAAGAAGTATTTTGTGACGTCTTGAAACACGTACATAGGCAGAATTTGAAAATCAATCCGACGACAAACATCAATTGAGACAGTTTTTGCAACCCATGATTTGAAATGCTGTGGTGTTTAACGACCATTTGACCAAAATGGGTAACCAGTATAGCAACAAGGCAATCACAACTTTTTCCTTTTTTACCTTTTGACGCAGAATTATTATTTTTTTTGGAGGGCGGAGTGGAGGGAACCGCATGAAATGGTTTTCAGACGATTTTTTAAAAAGAAAATAACCTAACTCTTTTCTGAAATATACAATAATGCTTTATCATCGTGTGGGTTGTAAGTTTTGAGCAGAAGATAATCATAAAGGGAATCCTTAACGCTACATTAAACCCTGTAAAACCCAGAAATGAAAATATGTCACTCCTTTTCCACCCCGTTCGTCGCAGAATTATGACAGCTATTCTTGAAAGTCCTCAATGTTCATTTTGAGAAGGTTTTGAAAGCTATTGAAAATCAATGCTCTTTTTGCAATATAAAAAAGAGTGAATATGCTTTTTTTTTCTTCCGAAAATAAACACTATCGAGTAAAAAGATAAATTTTTGAGTTCATGTTCCTTTAAAAAGACAATAACTGGAATTGTATGTGGTAGAATCATTTTATTTTAATTTAAAAATGGCGTTTAACAGCCGAACCAATTTTGAGTTTACGACAACCAATGTTCAACTCCGAGCCTGTTAAATTCAACCCAGATGACAAGGAAACTCTTGGATCAAACTAGCCATCACTTTTTAATGAACTATTAAAGCAATCACAATGTAAGATAACCAAAGCACAAGCAAAAAAAAAATTTGGAATATGGTCAACAGCAATATAAATTGCAATTCAATCTAAAATATACATATAACAATAGTTTTAAAGATCCATATAAACAATAGCAGCGTGTACATATTTCAATATGCAAAATAGGCATAGATAATATAAGACTTAAGTGAAAATGACAAATACAATTTCACTCAAAATATGTATCAAACATGCATATTTGAATCCCGGATTATTTTATTATAACTACAAGAAAACAAAACAAAAGAAGAAGGTCACTGTCGATATGAGAACATTCTACGACTAACTGTTCGAGGAGGATGAGCGAAAAACGAAAAGGAATTTTCTGCCATAGTTTTGAATTTAATTATAGATGATTCTGTTTTTTTTTGTGTGTATATGTGAAAGATAACATCAGTGATAATTGCTTGCTATTTCATCAAAAAAAATTTTAAAATTCTTATTATTTATTATAATATTATTGACACAAATGCATAAATAATATTGATAATATGTAGTAAATGAAACAAAATAAAATAAACTGTGCTATAAAAAGCAAAGTTAAAAGTAAAGGTTAATGCGAAATTCTGTTAGGAAAACCGTAGAAAATCGCCATTCCTAGATGACGCTTAATTAATGTGTACTACTGATGGTAATATGTACAACTGGTATTATAATATTTGGTGTAGTTTTGTTAAGAATTCTGCAACGCTTTTCCGTAGTTTCAGAATATATTTTCCAATGGTAGCAAAGATCGTGTATTAATATTAAAAGAATTAAAATTAGAAGTAAACCTTTTTTCCACCCCACTACTTATAAATATTTTAACAGTAAAATAAAGATCAGATAGAGAAATGGTCATGCTCCAAAATCCTTATCAATTTCTAATAAGAATTATTTTTAAATTTAAAAAAAATGTCGGCTTTAGTTGGCTGCCCCTCACAAATATATTTCGCACGAAACTTAAATGCTGAAGGGTTATGTAATAAGTACCAAATATACTAACATAAGTATAAAATATTGATATATTTAGTGATTATTAAAACTGCTCCAATACTAAGCAGTTTTAATGCTGATATTTTGGATAAAAGTGATTTTCCCCTCGAAAGAGATATGTATCGGAGAAAATTAATTATAGTGGTAAATTTTGACTATCATGAGTTGGCAGCGAGCTATAGCATTATGACGAGTGATGCTAAATACATTTTATCTTTATTCTAATGGGATGAACTGCAAATTTTTTTTTTGCTTACTTCAATAACGTTGACTTACTTCGATAACCGCTGAAATGGGCAACAAATAATAATAAATAAAGCTATTGAAATTATTTAGTGGACGAACCAGGTAAGTGACCTTTTGAAAATAAATAAAGAAGTTGTATCCGAGCTATTTTATTACCAATTTATTAGGAGATGGGGATAATAATCCTTTGCTTAATTTTATTTACCACTACCTAATTTGAAATAAAAATCATGCAAGCATACTAAAAACTAATGTGGATTAGCTATGTTAAGATTAAAGTAAAGACAAAACCATTTTTGTTTCATTTATCAAACCCATATTGATGCAACTACTTTTTGTTATTTTCTCAGATTTATTAATTCCTCTAAAAATGTCAATTAACTGGTTTTTCTATCAAGCTCTTAAATTATAACGTTATATGCCTTACAGTTCAGAGTATGAAACCGTAGTGTTTCTCAGTACTGATTTATTGATTCTTTACCTTCTTTTATTCAGTTAATAATAAATAAAATAACACAAAAACTGTATGCGTATTATGCGTTACTATTGCAACATAACCAAAATTTGAACACATTAATTCGATCAAATAAAACATGAATTTTAATAGATTTAAGTCTGATGAATTGAAAAATAAATTACCAACGTAAAAAAAGAAATATATACAAAAAGGTAAAGTATGTGAATTTATAACACATAAAAAAATTAAATTATGAGCCATTATAAAAAAATATTACGTTTGCATTGTCTGAAAGAAATATCTCAAATTTTCTGCACTTCAAAAACTAATATTATTTTTATGTTTTATTTTATAACCGTCGTTGAACAACCGACTCAATTTTCGGTTTGCGACTACTAATGTTCACCTCCGTATCCTTGTAATTTTGAACCAATCCAGAAGACAAGGAAACTCCCTGATCAGTACCCCGAGAGGTATGATTTGTTATGGGAACACGGAGGACTTTGTAACTCAACAGATTTAACGTGCATCAGTCACCGTTTACTTCACGGGGAGTCTTCCGTAGGCAGGGATCGAACCCATGACCCCTTGAACTTGGATCCAGTGTCCATTATTATCGTATAATAATGCTCGAAAACTGATTTTTTAATCATCACTGTTGACTACTTACTTTAATTGTACTAATTTAACGGTATCGCAGATGTGAAAATTGTCTTATGTACACGACTTCTTTCATATAATTAGTGAATATCAGTTGCTATTTACTTAAAAAAAAGAAAGAAAAAAAGAGATGAACTCAGTAGCATTTTTTCTGAAAGAAATACTTGATTTCATTGAATTTATTTTTATATATAAATTCACCTTATATTATTTAATACATATTATGCACCAAGTAAGAAAAAAAATCGATTTTAAAATTCAATTTGACTTTACCATTTCAATAGTATTGATTGAAAAAAAGTGAATGTAGTAATTTAATCCGAGAGTCGAATGCGGCTATACTGGGCAAAACCGAGAGTAAAGTTGAAAGCTTAACATATCACTTATTCAAGGTAAAGAACCAAATGTCGTTATTATAAATTATACCTGATTAAAAAATAACAAGGAGTAAATTGGATTCAATGTAGAATTTAATGACACTGAACGGAACTAAGTCGAGTTTTGTGTAAAAAGCATTAAATATTGCGAACTTTAAGTAAAATATCCAAACGGTGTTAAAAACTGTACCTGATTAAAAAACAAAAAGAGTGAGGGCAATAACGAAACATAAAACGACAGAGAAACGGCGTCGTGAAACCCGTATTTGTCTGAAGAAAATAAATCCCTGAAAAATTTTTTTTAATAATTTTTACTAAACAATAGAAAAATTTTAGGTGTCCATTATCCATTATGTTTTTTTATTAATTAAGAGTAATACTGAAATTAGATTTAAATTTAAAATTTCATACAAAGAATGATTATATTACAATTTTGTACAAAAATCATACATACAATTTATTAATATTAAAATAGTTTTTTTTATTTAATTACTGTTGTTTAAGAGTTGAACCACTAAAATCAACCCCTAGATGCAATAATGCGCTACGGTCCTTGAGTAGGAAGCATTGGCAAGCGAATGTTGGCTTAATTTTAATTGTAGATTTTCATAAGGGCGCAATCTGTAAAAAAGAATACCTTAATTTAGATTAAACACAACTCTAAGACTTTCAAATTTCATTAGAATCCATTATCAGTTAGAAAATATCAGTTATTGATCGGTTGATGGACTAATTGAGATATACAATTTCCTTTCTCTTATAATTTAAAGGAGTAAATAAAATTATATATAGCATTTATTACTCGAATATTAGAAAGATATTTACGTATTCCATTTATTGCCTGCACTTATTTTATATTTAATATTAATGTCTTGATTAAAATGAAACGCAATTCGAAAAATAACACTTTTGAATTTCATTAACATCCACAATCAATTAAAAAATACCAATTATTGATCGGTTGATGCAATAATTGAGATAAAGCAATTTCCTCTCTTCATAACTTTAAAATCGCAGTAGTAATTACGTATGCCATTCATTACTTGACCATCAACTTTAAAGTCAGTGAAAATTACGTATTACATTCATTATCGGTAACTTTTAAAGTCAGAAATAATTACATTTATTGCTCACAGATCGTTCTTATTCAAAAAAGTATTCATAAGCGCGATAAATATTTCAAAATATCGCATTGCTTTCAGAAATGATGCATTATCTGTTATCTAAAAGTTTTTTTTGGGAAAATTGCGACGCCCGTTTTCGCAAATGCTGCTGTAACCCAAATGATGCATTTGATTTTAAGAACGGGCTACTGGTAGCGAATTATCAAATTATATTTCACTTTTCTCTGAAATAATACTTATCCATTATCAGAACTAAAATATAAAGCAGAAGTTTCGTTAAGATGTATCTATCTGATAAAAAATCCTCGCCAACATTTAGGAGGGGCTTTTTGAAAAGGTAGGAAAAAACACTCTGTAAGTCTGTCGGTGTTCTATCATTGTTAGGCTCTTAATATTTAATTCCACGCCCACAAATCAATCAATGTAGAACATTAGAACTTCTAAAAGTAGACCGTGAAAGGCGGAGTTGAGGTGTAAGTGTGAGATTCGGTTTCGTCAAAATCTTCGCTAAGGAACAGCTGCTGTTTAATCGAATTTTGAATTCAGCAAATTAGGAGAAGTTGATTTTTTTAAAATTGGAATCCGTGAGTTTTTTAGCTTTACAGTCTGAAGGCGATTTCCAAAAATGGATTAACAAGATCGAATATTACTGTTACTTAATAATATGACATTGCAAACGATTATTTTTAGAATGATTTCTGTTTTTCTTAATATAGAAAGAATTCACAAGTTCAATTTTACTTGTTCGAAAATTTTCTAATTAAAATAGAACAGGTAGGGAACCGATATAAGATGAAATCAATCGCTCATCCATGAATATAGAAAAAAAATCTATTAACGCTCTTTGAGGGAAAAAATATTTTAAAGCTTAATTTGTTTAAAAAAGCTAAATAATTATCATATATATCATAATTTTTCAGGGAAAAAAACGCAATAATTATGACTATTATTTAACATAACAAACTATTTTCTTAAGTTTTATTATTATTAAACATAGTACTTATAAAACCACATTATTATTATTATATTTTTTTAACTAATCAAACTTTCATCTAAAGCTCTAATAAAACCATACTATCATTATTATTATCTAAAGTTCGAAAGCATTAAAATACCACATTATTATTATTAACTTATGAAATTATTATCTAAAGTTCTTCTTATTAACTTACCAAACTATTATCGAAAGGAGAGGTTCCCCATTTTTTTCGCCTGCGGAACCCTAAATAATCAATCTTCTTTCAGTGGTATATAAATAAAGTTTATTAAGGTAATTGTGAATGCATTAACCTATAAAAGACTATTTTTAAAGTATTTAATTAAAGGAATGAAGATTTTTCATCGTCATATCATTAATAATCTCAAATTAGGTTTTATGTCCGACTGTTAAATTTACAATCCCTAAGCTGCATCTAGGTAAGTTATTAATTTATACATTGGAAATTAATAAAATAAAATAAATAAAATAAGCCGACCTGTGGTTTCTTTTGAAATGATTAACAGAAATGCTATAAGCTTTGAAAATGGTTATTAGGGTTAAAATACCACATTATTATTATTATTAACTTATGAAATTATTATCTAAAGTTCTGCTCTAATAATATCGCATTATTATTATTAACTTACCAAACTATTACCTAAATATATACATATCTACATAACATATCTCTTTATATAAGATATTAGTTATTTTATTTTGCTTTGTAAAGAGCGATAGGAAATACTAATGCAGTATATTGTAAATTCTTTTTCTTTTCATATAATTTGTTCCAAATTAAAAATAATTAATTTAAAGAAAAAAAATGTCATTTCTTTTTTATTGGAATTTTAATTGAAATAATTTCTGACAGAAAAGGCAACCGAAAAAATAAAAATAATAGGAATTATTGATTAGATCTAGATATAACCAGAGGTTTTAAAATCCATCATTGGTTATAAAAAGTACTAATAATTGGTTATAAAAGTACCTTTAACTCTTCCACAGAACCCCAGGGTTCCACGGAGTACTCATTGGGAAGCGCTGATTTAAGGTTCTGGAACAATAATAAAAACGCAACAAATAAAAAATTTAGAAAATTTTTATCCTGTAAATTTTTATAGGATATTTTTCTTTCTTTCTATAAATAAGATGACGCAATATCTTTGTAGGTAGGTGATGATAAACTTTTGGAAAAAAATTTTGACCCCGAATGAGTCAGTTCACTTTATTTGCGATGAAGTCACTATCAGAATTTTCCCTCATTTGAATATGAGACATCGTCACGTGACATGACAAAAACGAGAATCGCGTTATAATTTTTTTTTTTTTTGGAGTCAGATCAGCTGCGAATGACTCTATAAAGACAGCTGAAGTCCTTATCACACAATGTTTAAAGAGAAAAAAAAAAAAATCACAGTTTGTGTTGTAACGAAACAGACTGTATTAAGAAACAGTTCTGTTATAAAAATAGAAAAATAAAAATAAAATTTTCACAGCAACAAATACAGTAACGAAATTAAAGTACACGTAACTTGTTAGAAATAATCTTGCAAAAAAATATAGAAAAACCCGGGGTGGCCTAGCTCCTTGATAGTCGAGCCATTTTTCACAATTTGAAATTTTTTGCGAGCCGCAATTAAATACGTATTTAAAAGGTATGCAAAAAAGGTATTGAAATTTTTTTTACTGAAATTATATTTATTGAAAACATATATTACAAAAAACAAACATAAAAGTACAAAATATGTGTATTGAATTTAAATATTAAAAATTAAAAACATTTATTTTACTTCTCCTGATAATTCTTTAAAATTTGTTAGAAATTTCTTAGAAAAAAAGAATAAATTATTGGTAGATCGTATTAATAGGTCTGGAGTCGGACGATTACGCCACTGTTTATGTTCGCGCAATTTTCGATGAGTCATATCATTCTTAGCTTGGACGGAAATGAAATTTATTACAACGTTGCACTTAATCTTTCATATTTGTTGTCAGTAATTTAAAAGACATTTTGAAACACATACGGAACGATAATAATTTTTAAAAATATAGGGTAGACTATACTTGAGGGTGCCCCCGCCAAGTTGTGATCGCGATTGATCGCCAAGCTGGGCGATGTTGAAAACCAATCGTGATTCTGATTGGTTCAGATTTTAATTGTGATTCTGATTAGTTTAGAATTTAGCGTTGTTTTTAAATGTTCCGTTTGTTCTACTTTGGATACCGACTGGAAAGGTTATTTTTGCTTCTGATACTAAAAATGAATACTGTCAATAAGATAAATCTTAAGCTTCTGTACGATTTTAATAACAGTGATTGACTGGTGTATGAANGAATGTAGGTTTAATTAGTAATAGACATAAATGCCCTGTTTGTGGGTTACCACGGCGTTCCGGGCAAACAAGTATGGCTCCAGACATAAGTCGCCAATTTCGCCAAGGGGCACCCTCAAGTATATTTTTCCAAAAATATAATACCACAAAAATAAAAAGGGAACTAGGGTATATTTATCGAGAGCCACAAATAATCCTTCAAACAGCCGCATGTTGCTCGCGAGCCGCAGGTTGGCCACCCCTGGTATAAACCAACAAAAATTATCTTCTCAAAAATCAACAACTCTCTGATGTTCCATCAAAATCTCGTGCTTTTATTTTTAATTTATCTCTATTTGTTTTGTTTCTCTTTTATTCATGCTTCTGTTAGCCAGATATTTTTTAATATTTTCAGACTTCATAGAGTGCGAAATAAGGCCGACTGTAAGTCTTCGCGTCGAAAATTTTGATCTCTATATTTTTCTTTGCCACTAACCATAACACCATCGAACTTCAGAAATGAAATACTGGCTGGAATACTGCAGGAATACTGACCAGTAACTGCGAGGACTCAGACGCTTGGGAAATTTAAAATAATTTTTATACTACCTAGTAAAGGCGCTAGTAAATTTATTTATTTTATTTTACAGTAATAATAATCGTTTGAGAAAGAATCTAAAAGAATATAAAATCTGAAATTAAAATAATAAAAAAACATTATTTGTGTGTGGTGACTTAGCATAGGCAAGTTTATCGCCTGCGCTAGCGAACCGCGTGACAGGTGGGGGGGGGGCGGGGATAGTGACCACTATAATACAGATGACTCAGACGGTTGGGTAATATATAATAATTTTTAATACAATTACTCCAACTAATACAACTAAATACACTACCTACTAAATACAACTAATGTAATGGAAATGTTAAATCCAATTGTAAATATAAATATTAGTAGGGGTACTGACCACTATGATACGAAGGACTCAGACGCCTGTGGAATTTATAATAATAATTTGTGAAATTTATAATAAATTTGTATAATAATAATAAATTTATATAATGTATAAATACTACTACTCTCTAAATGTAAAATGTAATTATAATTGTGAATGAAAATGTAATTAGTTCATCCCCGGTCTCCCACGTGACAGGCGGGGATNTCTGCAGCAGAACTGGATATGAAGACAAAATTGCAGGACAGGAACACTTTAATTGTCCACTAATCTTCAGATTTCCTGCTATGTTTTAAAAAACCTTATTTGTGAAAACCTTCAGCGTGGCGGACAGCTGGCCGCCTTAGGCGGCTAGTATATAATAATTTTTAATACAACTACTCCATGGAATGTAATGGAAATGTTGAATCTAATTGTAAATATAAATATTAGTAGGGGTACTGACCACTATAATACGAAGGACTCAAATGCTTGTGAAATTTCAAATAAATTTAAATAATAATAATAAATTAAATAATGTTTAAGTACTACTACTCTCTAAATGTAAAATGTAATTATAATTGTGAATGAGAATGTAATTAGTTCACCTCCGGTCTCCCGCGTGACAGGCGGGGATACTCACCACTATACTACCGAGGACTCGTACGCTACAGAAATGTTTAATAATTTTAAAATATTACAACTCCTTAAATGTAAAAGTTAAGTTTAATTGTGAATAGAAATATAATCAGCTCTCCCCGGCGGGGAATCGAACCCCGGTCTCCCGCGTGACAGGCGGGGATACTCACCACTATACTACCGAGGACTCGTACGCTACAGAAATTTATAATAATTTTAAAATATTACAACTCCTTAAATGTAAAAGTTAAGTTTAATTGTGATTAAAAATGTAATCAGCTCTCCCCGCCGGGGAATCGAACCCCGGTCTCCCGCGTGACAGGCGGGGATACTCACCACTATACTACCGAGGACTCGTACGCTATAGAAATGTATAATAATTTTAAAATATTACAACTCCTTAAATGTAAAAGTTAAGTTTAATTGTGAATAAAAATATAATCAGTTCTCCCCGGCGGGGAATCGAACCCCGGCTTACTACATGACTGGGGCGGGTATCCTGACTAGTACACTACCGAGAACTGTGAAGCTTGGGAAATTGATTTATTTCAATTATTATAATTTTTAAATACTGCTGTATTTTATTCGTTCAACAGGACTGTGAGACAAACCGCCGTCTCCCGCGAAATAAGCGAAGACATTGATAAGAAAAAAGTTTGATTGATTGAAAGTAATAAAGTTATAGTTTTTTCTATTTATTTATCTATTTTCTTAGTCTAATTTTTTTATACATTAAAAATTGCGTATTGTAATTTTTTTTTTTTTTTTTGATGTAACAGAATTTTCAAAGGATTTTAAATAAAAAAATTTCAAGCACATTCTATTACGGCTGCATGCATTTTTCTCGTCAATTTCAGTAAGGCTAAAAGGAGCATATCTCTTCATTAAATAAAAAACACACGCTAATTTTGAATGTATATTTATAAGAACGATTCGGTAGCTTTTCAATATAATAAGTTTTATTAATGAAACTTCGAGTTTTTAAAGTCAACAGTTTAGATTAAACTACAATATTTAGATTTTTTAAATGAAACTTGGAAACTTGTGGTTTTATATTAGTTGATAGAGAAAAAAATGTGGTAGAATGTTTCAATGATTTGATAGTTTATTCAATTTTGAAAATTTATTCGCTTGTTGTCGATATAGCTCTATGTTACTTTATTGGTTATTCCCTTACAACAATTGAAGCTAATTGTTGCTACTGAGACTCTCCTCTTTTAGTTTTCAATTGATATTAATTTATTTCAGTAAACTAAACATTTACGAAGAGAAGAAAAAATCATATTTCAGGGGTATCAATTACGTCAATATTTTGCTTACTAGATGGCAGCACATAATTACAAGCAAAATTAAAATTTTTGTGAATTTTTGATGTAATAATAATAGGAAACAATTGTTCGAACTAACACCGTCTTCATTACTTTCAGTTTCCATTGTGTTTATAAAATATTTTTTAATTTATATTGCGTTGATTTTTCAATTTTCTACACTCCACGGCAATTTGTGAAGTACGTAGCTACATTTCTATATTATTCTGTAGCGTATAAAAAAATTATAAATAAATAAAAAAATAAAAACGGATGCATTTTTTTCTACTTAACAATATTTTTAGAGTTTATATTTCTGTGTTTTATTTTTTCCTCCTCAACCAATTCAGTATTCATTCTCCCTCATATGAGTAATATTATGTTTCGAATAATTATTTTATGCAATTTTACTTTTTTTTAAAATTTCACTCAACTTTCAATAAGAACTATGATCTTCGTTAAACAATATCTGCCATCTGTAATACTTTTTACGTAAGATTATTCAGTAATACATATTGTCTTATGAAGTAAATAAGATCACTCTATTAATTTTATTTTTCTTCTAATTGACTGCTGATAAATTAATCCTTCTTTTTATGAACTAGAAACAAGATAATTTTAAACTTTCAGGTTTTTTTTTTATTCCCAAAGAACATGAAAATGCGAAAAAAATTAATCTTATATTTTATCTACTTATCAGCTTTTTTTAATGCATGTATTTGATGGAAAAAATCACGTATAGATGGCAGCACTAAAATCGAAAGATTTCTAACATTGCTATTTTTTAAAGTAAATATTACAATAAGACTGATCATTATATTTAAGTACTGAATGGAAAGTAAAAAATTACTGCTTTAATATTTTTCTTTAAAAGTAAAAAGGAACCAAAAGCGAAAAAAGAAATATAAAGCTGTTTCTAGCATATGTATTTATTAAGGAATGCCAATAAAATATCAGAGATTAAATCAAGTTTAATATAGGATTAATAGATTAACATAGGAATAACACGCGTTAATAATTATGCAAGTAAGAAAGAGTACTCGCGATAACAAGATCTAAAAACTTACGGGGGTCGGGGGATTTTCTTTCAAAAACTCGATCTAGAGATTTTTTTCTTCTTCAATTTTCTCATTTTTTTTTTTTTTTTTTTGTACTCTTCTAAAAAATGTTTTGGAGGATTCCTTATTTCTTTAAATAACTTTCAGATGCTCTTAACTAATTTTTTTATTTCTCTCACAGTTAAAAATATAAATAAATAAATAAATTTAATCGTAACTTCAAAGAAAAAGTTAATCGCCTTTTAAGAGTTAAAGAAGTTTTCAAGAAAAACCCATTTGAATTAACTGACTGACAGACTTAGAAATAAATATACAAAAAGAATTTTTTCGAAAAATTTTAAATCCATTCTAAAAACTTTACAATTTTGCATACCTTTTGCAATAATCAATATTCGATAGTGTACATTGTTGAACATTTCTAATATTGGATACTGATAATTTCGCAATAATTCGAATTAATTGAACAATTACGCAAGCATTTCAATTTTGTATCTTTTTGAAGAGCTACTTTCAAATCTATTGCATGGCATTAAAATGCAAAATAAGTTGTTTTTTTTCCTCCGTTAAATTTCCTTGTTCCCATTGAATTTCCGTATGAATTTCCATTATAAGAAAGGAAAACTGCCAACTTCAAGTCGATTTTTTTACACTCATTTTCGCATCTCGTGATATCCTAACTTACCAATGCGTGAATAAGCTGAATTATAAATTTCTCGTACTTACACAGGCGTCTTCGAGCTCCACGCGGATCCCAATCTGAGCCATAAATAGATATCGACGTTTGCCGATTCGTATCCAAATGTTACCGAGTATAAGAACTTAGATATATTGATACAGCAACTGAATATACATACGAATGCGTGACATGCATTGAATCAAACACGTACTTGGGTTATTGATACATTTGTTTTATCAAAATTTACTTCATTTGACTCTATTTTCTTTTTATCAATTTCCACCTCAAGGTCAGCTTATATTATAGTTACTTTGCTCATGGTGGTATCAGGTGACGTGGTCTACGCCTGAACAGGTAACTTCTTTTCGAATTAAAAACCCCTGTTTTTTGGAAAAGTGGGAAACTCAGTAAGGGGCTCTGATTATATATATATATATA
>NC_092213.1:57702124-57734910 GCF_043381705.1 Parasteatoda tepidariorum
TATATATATATATTGACGGTCAGAAATCTGAGCTCATATTCACAGAAAATGCGCTTTTGTTTCTGATTTCGTAACTTAAAATATTGTCTGCACCAATAAATTAGCATAGTTGAAGTCACTGCCTCTGATCTTTAAGATTGAGTCCCAGAACGTGAAGATCCGATCATTAGATCAAAAGTTATTCTTGGTAGTCCGTTTTTTATTTTCGCAATGTACTTTAGTTTCTGCAAACTGAATCGAAATCACTTAATTCAAGCATTTTAAAACATTAAAGAAATGTTACGCAAAAAAATATAACTATAAAAACGATCAATTAGACTCTTTATTTATTTTTTCAATATTTATGTTTACTTTGCAGGCTAATTAAAAATAAGGCTTTTTTTCAAATTTAACCAGCATTTTTTAATGCACTAGGCTAATTGGAAAAATAATCTGCACTTTCTTATATGCCTGGTATTTTCAGGCTTATAACTATAAACTGATAATTTTTTTTTCTGACTCTTTAGGAAATACGCGAGGAATTTGCTTAAGCTCATTGTAATAAACTTTCAATAAAACTATTTCAAATAAGTAAACCTTCTGGTCTCATTTCAAGCTGTCTGAAATAAATCAGGCTGATTGAGCATTGAATGATATGCTTTCTAATTGGTCTAAAGGTGTGTGTGCTTACTTCAATAAACCTAAAAAGTATCAGGCTTATTAAAAAATACTGCAGACTTTCAAATTAGCCCGATGCATTGCGAAATTATTTTACAAAGAGCCAGATTTCTGAATTAGTCTGCGACATATAGAATGCGAAGCATCTTTTTTACCCACATTTTTTTATTATTATTATCTAATTTGCTTTTTTTTTCCTTATTAATTTTTTTCCCTTATACAAATGACCAATAAAAATATTTTTGGCCTAAAATTTTAAGACATAATGATGTATTGCAGATAATATATAGCAGCACTACTATAATTTATTTGAAATCCCATTAACAGTCTCTTTTTTTTTTGATTTACTGATAAACTTGATTTCTTATCATAATTGTAAAGATTAAGATAAAATCTAATTGAAATTTGGTTCTATGTAAATCCAAATCAAACGAAGTAATAGAAAACTATTTTGATTCTAATTTTTTTCTTCTTCTCCATTACAATTTAATTGAATTATAATTAACTAAATGTATTTTCTTTATTTTTATAAAAATAAATAAATAAATAATAATTTTACTTTAAATTTCCTGCTGACGTTTTCAAGCTTATTTTGCGTTAACGATTTGCAGTTTGTAAGAAAGTTAAATTTAACTTATCTATTATAAATAAACTATTATTGGCTGGGTTTGCTACACTTATCAATCAATTTATTAAAAATCAAACGGGGGCTCATAATAACACAGTTTATGCAATAACAGGGTATAATATTTTCATAATTTTATGAGACAATTTCGTTTTTTCAAATCAAGCAATATGCTTTGCTTTTTAAGAGTTTTTAAAAATTCATCGTTATTAGAAACTTTTTAAAGTAAACGAGCAACATTGAGGGACCAGATAAAGAAACTTAGGTCCCACCTCTAACCTAATTTATACCATTTCTTAATTTTAACTATTTCTTCCAATACTGAAGCAACACCCTAACCCATTTTACTCAATCAGTAAATAAAAAAAAAATCACCAAATGAATAATCCTAAAAAAAAAGCAACGGAAGGAAAAAAAAAAAAAAACGTTGGTCTCACTTTTAATCTAAAAGAGATTTTTGTTTTCCTGGAACAAAGCACCAGAAAAATCTCTCTTAAGTTTGATTCTTATCAATGATTAATAAGAATCAAACTCTCCTTAGGATATCTATTTTATTAGGATTCTTAAGGAAGTATATAAATTTTTTATGTTCCAATTAGAGTACCAATTGTAACCAAATAGAAAGATAACTTTTTGAACTAGCAGATATTTTTTTTTTAATTGCATTGAAATTAAACACTTAGTCATTTTTTGTTTATGTTTTTAACTTATAAAAAGATAAACCAGATAAGAGACAATTATTAGCTGATGCATCTTTTATGTATATAGTATATATATTTATTATTATAAGAAATATATAATATTTTTTAAAAAAATGCCTTTTTATGAACTTTAAATTAATTACAGTATGCTATTCACTATTTAAAAAAATATCTAAACGCATTCAAATAAATATTTAATTACTTTCACGAATCGATTTTATAAGAACTCTTTTCTAATACTATGTGAAAAGTTTAAAGAAGTATTACAGAAATTGAAAAAAAATTATTAGAATTTCCTTTCCGTTTCTAGTATATCAATAATTTATAAGTCTATGATATTATCTAGTACTCTAGTATTATTAATTATTATCTAGAACAGTGATTCTCAACCTTTTTTGGTGGCGGCACACTTTTAACGATTTCGAAATTTGACGGCACACAATGAAAAAAATTAGTTTAAAAGTTGTTTACTTACCTGTAATACACTGCATTAAATAGTTTGTGATAATAATTTTGAATGCAAAATAAAATAATATGTACTGCAAAAGCACGTTCATTAAGGGATTAATTATTTCTTTTGACTAATTTTTTATTAGTTAGTAACAGTTATTTTTTTGTCTAGTTATTAATTGTTAGTTTGTTTTCTATATTTATTATCTGTTAGTTTTCTTACATTAATTTTTTTTGGTGATTTCTTGTTAACTAGTGTTTTTGCTAATTATTAATTGTTAGCTTATTTTTTGTTAGTTATCCTTTGTATGAATTTGTTTTTATAACTATTTATTGCATAGCTTTCTTTAATGATTAGCTTTTATTTTCGTTTGAAAGTAAATATTTAGCTTGCTTTCCTTCGCTAATTAGTAATTTACATAATCATTAAATATCCTACTTATTTCAAATTTTTTTTTAAGATTGTCAAAGACAATTTAAATTCTTCCTTCTTATATTAACTTATTTTAAGATCAGACAATCGCCGACAAATATGACTTTTCTTTAATTTAAACTTTACTCGTAATATTTAAAAAAAAAAAACATTATAATTTTTATTGTATCATTTCTAATATTTGGTGGCACATTTTAAGAATTTGGCGACACACAAAAGTGCCGAGGCACAGTGGTTGAGAATCACTGATCTAGAATATTAATAATTTATTTTTAAAAAACAATCACATTAATCCATTCGGGTAAACATTAAAATATATCAAATTGAGGCTCACGAATTGAGTAAAAAAAAAACATTTTTGTCCGGAGTTTCGTTTTTATGGGACTTTTTTTGGTGCTTTTTTATACAATCAAAAAAAAAAAAAANAAAAAAAAAAAAAAAAAAAAAAAAAAAAAAAAAAAAAAAAAAAAAAAAAAAAAAAGCTCTAGAAATTTTAAAAATTAGGGTTTTTTTTCTGCATACTTAGAATTAATTCTAGTATACTGATTCAAATTTTAAAGCAATACCACATTCGAATAAACGTTCTATTACATCAAATTGGAGCTGACGAATCAATTTTAAAGATTCATTTTTCCAGGAATTTTTTTCCGATTCTTTTTTTCATGAGTCATTTTGACAAAGAATTTTTTTTAATTCCATGAGTCATACAAACCATCCAAGTGCCGACAATTTTTGCCGCCAAACTAACATAACATCGCCAATATGTCCTGATCAACAGTTCCATGCGATCCGAGCTAACCTCAATCTCGGATCGTGAGAAAAGTCAACATTTCCAGAGAGTTTTCATTGAGAAGGAGAAAGGATAAGTAAAAAAGAAAAAGAAAAGATAACGGGGGGTCACGACGTCGAAAGAATATGCAGTTGGGGGGGGGGGACTCTAAACTTCAAGATGTCCGCGCCCCCATATTCGCTGATAGCTTGAGAGCCCGTTTATCTACCGGCACTTCACTAGTTTTGGAAAAAGAAGTGCATCCCCCCCCCTCTCAGATAAAAGACGTGGTGTTGGAATCGCTTTTCAAGTGGTACACCATCACTTGTTTCCACTGTCTTTAATCCCCCCCCCCTGGGTAAAGATGTGCCCCTTCAGAAGCTTGATTATCAGCACATCAAAAGAGTTCGCCGAGTTAATTTGCCACAAGCTCTGCTGGTCAATAGGGTTGAGATTTCTTTAAACTTTGTCATTATCATCGGATAATGGGTAGAATATCTTCGCAATGCACTTTAACCACAATAAGCCGCGCTCTTGGAAAACAAAACAAAATCGTATGACTTCGGTTAGAATATTTTTCACGCTTTTAAAAATTTTCAAGTTATTTTGTTCAAGATACGAACGGAAATAATCTTTCAAAATTTTAGACCCCTCAAAATAATGAATGAAAATAAATTAGTTTATCTCAGTAAACAAGGTTTAGTAACCTAAATATAATTTATTTATCTGAAAAGGAAACGACGCTGATGAAAAAACTTAACTATAAAATAACATTAAAGGATAGCATTAATGAAAAAAGAATTTCAGAATTAAAAAACTAAAGTGAAAAAAAAAATAGTGAATTATTTTTCACAATACTATTTTTAAATGTCATTTTTTTCTTTATTTCTATCGTTTAATCTGTATCAAGTGCTACATTTTAAGGAATTACAAAATTATATTTTATTTCAAAAATAAAAGCCTTTTTAACATTCTTTTAATATAACAAACCATGATTTTCAAACATTGAATTTCTTTTACTTAAGACTTAATTTTATATGATTTACATTTTGGATAATTTTGAAATTTCAAATTATTCTGATGGAGGGTTAGTTTAAAATATTATCAGGTATTGGTGTATTTTATCAAAATGAAACCTGTACTAGGAAAAAAAAAGTTAAAAAAGTTCACAAAAAAAAATCTTTTTTTCTTCAAAAATTTAATTTTAAATTTTGTTTAATTAAACAGTTATTTAACAGTTGTTAAAATTTATCAGGCAAATAAGTATTTTATGCCTTAAAATCTAGTATTAAATATTCTAAAAATAGACTTAATAACGCTTTAATCTGTAAAAAATACTATTGTTATTCTATTTGTAATTTAAAACTTAATGATTGTTATAGATCTTTAATCCAATTCTTCGAAATATCACATTCAGAAAAAGGTATCTATATTTTCGTTGTCGTTTTTTGAAATAATTAATCAACAGTCTTTTTTTTTTTTTTTTTTTTTTTTTNCATGCTCCTGAATAATAATTTTGGAGGCTTTTTTTTTTTAATAGTTGTTCTAAAATTTTGTACTGCACAAAAGGAAATGCTAAATTTATTGAAGACTGTCACAATTTTTTAAGGTTCAGCTACATATGATAGCTGTATAAATAGTTAAATAAACATCACGTGAAAGTAAAAGTATCTGATCATTATCAATAGAGAAAAAAAAATACCAGAACTCATTTTATTTTATTTATATATTTTTTTATCTGGTATAGTTTTCGCAATCAGTTTTTCTGGCACGTGAGTTAAGAGAAGATAAACTTTTCCTTCCCACTGCGTCAGTAGATGCTGATTAGTTAAATGTAAACTAGTTTTCTGTATAATTATTAACAGTTCCAGAACTCTCTAGACAGGCTTTCTTTTTCTCCTGATAACAAATTAAGTTAACTTCATCTGATAAAAAGTTAAATAATACAAAAGAATTCTACTGTATTTCTATAAATAAAACTGACTTTTCGTCATTTTTTCTCAATGATATTATTAAACTAATAATATCACGAAATTATAAAGCAATTTTTTATCATTATTTTAAAAACTGAACGTTTTTAATAAATTGAATTATGTGAAATTAAGCACCCGAAAAACTAATAAACTTTGACCTGATAAAAAATTAAGTTAACTTCTTCTTATAAAAAAATTAAATAGTATAAATGAATTCTCTTGCATTTCTATAGATAAAAGTGACTTTTCATCATTTTTAATTAATGATATTATTAAACTAATATTATCATGAAATTATTAAAAATTTTTTTATCCTTATTTGAACTTTAAAAACGAACGTTTTTAATAAATTATATTACGTAAAATAAAGCTCCCGAAAAACTAATGAACTATTTTACATGCATTAGTATTTGTTCAAAGTAATTAACTGGAAAAATTAAATAATGCTATAAGCATATTAGTTATGTATTGCATAATTAATGTATTGGTTATAGCATATATGAAAAGGATATTAAATATAAGTAATTATAGGTAAAAATTTAAACATTAAGAAAAAAATATTTGCGTTATAATTTATGTAACTATTATTAGCATAAAAAATAAAAAAATTGTCAGCTCATAAATTTGAAATTCAAATTAATTTAAAATATAAAATTTAACAAACGACTATGACTGATATGCATTGCTTTAGTCGTTACTGTTTTGCTAAAAAAATTAATAGATAAAAAACTAATGATAAGATTATATTAAAACAATTTCCTCCACTATAAAAAATAAATTAAAATAAAACTTTGTTATTTAGCGCGCTGGTGTGGCAATAACATTACCTAAAATCAAATTAATTCATTTAAATTTAAATTCGACAGTAAAATTTTTGAATTAAAAACTATAACGCAACAAAGAACCGCGGTAGCTCAGGTGACATAGCGTTTGCCGCCCAATGAGGTGACCCAGGTTCGAACTCTGCTCTCGAGTCACCCCGATCACAGTGATGACTTAAAATATCTTCACTGATAGACGGATCATGGGTTAGAATCCATTTGCCATCGGGATAACCATGAAAGATTCTCGTGGTTTTGCTCTCCATTCAACGCAAATGCAGAGTAGTTAGATAAAAAAAAAAAAAAAATCCTGCGCGTAGGCTAGTTTGTCACACAGCTTCATCCAGGAGTTCCCTTGCCTTCTGGGTTGAGTTCAAAATTACGAGGCAACCATTTTGCTAGTCGTAAATTCAGAATAGGGTCGACTGTTTAGCGTCGAGTATAGAATAAACTAGTTTGCAACAAAGAAAAAAAAAAATGGATAACAATAAAAGTAAAAAAATCCCGGACCGCGCAATTACATTGTAACTTCAAACATCTTAATTTGTACACAGACACCTTCCATTATTAGTAGCCAGAAATAATTGACCGGAAATACTCCAGTACACCTGGCTTCAGGAAAATCGATAAACGTTTTTTTTACATCATTTAGGTAATTAATAACATCGTTACATAGCCCCCCTTCCCTTCTTCCTCTAGACCGCAGCGCCAACTCACTCGCTGTGGTATCCCCAAATACTGAAATCACCCTATATACCCATTTAAGGCAATGTTAGGAAAATGGGAGGGAAAAAAGAAAATAATAATAAAATATAGAAGTGAAAAAATAGGGAACGGTTTCCCTAGCCGCGGGGTGAAAAGAAAGCGTATTCTTTCGAATTTCAAGATCGCGTGCCCAAGCTTGATTTTGGCGGTTGAAAAGTATGGCTGCAATTGGCGATTGCCGCCATTTAAGGTCCCGCAGGTACTTTTCACTTATGATTGTGGCATATTAATTGTTTTCGACTGTGTAAATGATCCCGTCGAAATACTATTTAAATTAAGAAAAAAGAACAAGTTATAAAAATTTAAGAATTTTTCTGAAGCTAAATTTTAAAGCTTATTTTTCTTAACAAAATTTTCAAACTTAACCATGATTATAAATTTATGATTTTATTACGATTTTAAAAATAAAAAATTCTCTTTAAAAGTTTAAAATTTTCCTTAATTTATGTAAATAATTCGAAAAGGGTTGATTCCAATTAAAAATTAAAGTAAAAAAAGGAAATTTGAGTATTTTTAAAGATGATTATTGAGTATTTTTTCAAATCATAACTTAAACCATGACTGCTAATTTATGATTTTAATACAATTATAAAAATAAAAAACTTTTTAAAAACTAATTAGAAAGGAGTTGATCTCAATAAAAACTAAACTAAAACATACATAAAAATTTGAGTATTACTTAAAATAAGTTTCTAATCTGTGATATTTTTATAGAAATAGTATACATTTTTTAATATAATTTAAATATATAATAATATATACAATACATACCAATAAGTATTTTTTAATAAGTATATTTTTACAAGTTTATACAGCGTTATTTTTAACAATCTAAAATGCTAAATTGCGCAAACAATATAAATAAATTTAATGTAGCTTTTTTTTTCCATCTTCTTTTGGTGAATATTTATATTTTTCTAAATACGACATATTAATCTTTTTTTTTCTTTATTTGGTAACCGAAGTAAAAAAGCCGTTTGAAAAATACACGAAACCTGACATGTTCAAAAAAGGAATTATATGTGTTTTCTTACATGCTCCTGAATAATAATTTTGGAGGCTAATTTTTATCATTTTTGATAAGAAAAGGAAAAATTATAATAATATAGTTTGCTTTAAGATGTATTTTATTTACTAATTTATTGGCTGTTTTCTAATATCCGGGGATTCAGATATCATACTGGCCAATGTAGTGCACACTCTAAAATATGTATTGTTATGAACATGTATTTCAGCATTAAATTACAAGAGTTCTTTAATGACAAATAACTAAAAGAACTAAACGAAAACAAGAAATTTTAACTAGGGTTCTAAATGTCTGAAACATTACTATCTTTAAAAAAATTAAAAAAATTGCATATTACGAAATATTAAATCTATATCTCTTGCCACTTGGTCATATTGAAATTGCTATTCATAACGTTACAGTCCAAAATATAAAAAATTAAATAAATAAATAGCTTTTGCAAACGTTTTTCCAGCTTATGGCCAAACATGGCGCTTAGGATATACCTTGTCATGATGCCCTGAGATATTAAAAAGCGAGAATACAATCACACACAGGAGAAAGGGGGGCTGCGCAATAAAAAAAGGAATACCGAAACAAAGAGTTCTTCATGTCGTCTGTCGTAGATTCCCACGCTGGTTCTCCCCGCACTTGTTGCTTCCCTTAGTTTCGTCCCCCATTTTTATTCCCCCCCAACGGAGAATCTCTGCAGCAGCTGTCAATCAGGGCCACGTGTAGCGTGGGAACGCAGTTTCGTGTGCATGCCGCCGCGCACGGATCTGCAGCTGCTCATGATCAGGGTGAACGGTTTCGCAGGCCCCTGTCTGTATGTACTGGGCAATGGATAGAAGGGGAGAGGGGGGCGAAATTAAAGTACGCAGTGGAATTTCGATGAGGGGGAGGGAGCTTAAAAATTTGCGCTCCACATCTGGTTCTCCCATGGAATGCGCTTTTTCGAAGGAATTTTGAGGCTTATGTTATTTGTTTTTACCCAAATGTATTCAAATAATTATTTTAAAATTTGTTTTTAGCTTGTTTCGTTCATTTATAAAATTTAAATTTAATTATAGTTTACCACGAAATGCTTTGAAAATAGTTTCCATGAATGAAAATAGTTTTCCATGAAATTACCTCTAAGAAAGAAAAGAAAAAAAAAACACTCTAGTGTTACTTTTAAGTAATACACAGGAGAATTACCTAACACCACTCATAAGAATTTAGCGACCGCTCTAATTCGGGAAGTTAAACCATAATTTGATGTGATTAAAAGTATATTCCTCTGTAATTATGTGCTATGTTAAAAACTCTATAGTATACAAACATTTGTTAGAAGTTAACAGAACGAATCTTTTAATATTTTAAATTTTTTAGTTGAATATCACCAATAATTGCTTTATTTTTTATTATAATGGTTCTATTAGGTATATATTTTAATTGAAAATCGCCTATAGCGCTGTTTTGCAGAGAAATTTTGAGGCTTATCCAAATTGTTTTTTCCCAAATGCATTTAAATAATTATTCTAAGATTTTTTTAACTTGTTTCGTTGATTTATGAAATTTAAATATTTGAATATAGTTACAGTTTTTTATAAAATTTGGGCAGTCATCTCAAAGGAAAAAAAAACAGTATATTTTAATATTACTATTAAATAATATACAGGAGAATTACTTAAAAAGCACCCTTGATAAAAATTTAACGACAGCTCTAATTCGGGCCGTTTACTCCGAGTTCAATGTGATTAATAATATACTCTTTAGTAATTATGTGTTACTTTTAAAAATTCAATGGTTCACAAGCATTAATTTGAAAATAGCAGAAACTTTTAATATTTTATTTTTTAATTGAATAATGTCCATAATGGTATTATCATGTATGAAGTATCAATATCAATAGTCTCACAAGGTTTATCTTGTAATAAGCTATAAATATTAACAAAACTATGAAATGATTCATTTTAGTAGAATATTTAAAAAAAAGAAATATTGGTTGAAAAAGTATTATTGGTACACAATTATTACATCGCAATACAATATATGTAATTATTATAAATTTTTTTTTCGTTAACCTCAAACTGATTTATTCTAAGAAAAATCTATCTGTATTGGAACGAATATTTAAATACAATAAATTGAGACTCAAGAATCCGACCGATTTGTTTAAATGAATTTAATCAAATATTGCATGAAAAGAAAAAGAAAAAAAAAACGAAATACCGATATTTGAAATCATTTTTAGCATTCTGTGAAAGCCAACAGTTAGAGCTTGGCTACGAATGTATTATTTTTTTTTTTGGGGGGGGGGGCANTTTTTTTTGGGGGGGGGGGGGGTCAAAGTGAATTTGGAAACATAAACCATTATTTTTTAAACTTATTTATTCCTTACACACGTTATAAATGTATACCTCGTCTTCTGGAGCTATTGCAAAACTATTTGCCTTCATTGAGAGCATGTACAAAAATCTCTAACTGAAATATCAGCAAATTATTGTTTAATTGGTGCAACTTTTCAACTGAATTAAAACGAAAATACATATTAAGATCACTGAATTTGTAAGGGGGGCGGTACAAATAAACTTTTTTAATATTCATTTAATTTAATATTTAAATATAGTCGGCTTTAAGCAAAGGTAAAAAAAAAATTCAGCGTGAATATCTATTCTTTAAAATTGTGACACATTTATTAGTAAGCAATGGAATTTTTCCTAAAATTTTATACAGATTTCAAAATAAATAAATACTTAATCTGTTCAGTTATGAATTATATTTAAAAAATTCAAAAGTTATAAGATGTAAAAAATAAAGGAGCATTATTTGTTTAGTAAATAAATAATTTCAATCAACTATTTTATTTGGCTTTGTAAAATTTAACTGTGAACTTCTAACTTCTTATCTGATATTTTAAGACTCAGGCAGAAAAGTGCAATATCGATTTTGGGTTTCAAAAGAACACTTATCAATCAAAATTCACCTTTTGAAAAAAATCTATCATTTGTAAAAATTATAATTGTTAATTTATTTATATGTCGTTACGATCCACATGAATTTAATTTTTTCTTTTTAAATAAAATTTTTTCGCAGTTAAGATGACCAATGCCACCTTAAAAAAAATCCTTTTAAGGGGCTGATGAAATATTTGTATTTTTTTTAAAAAAATTGCGTTCGCTTTTTTAAGAATTCTTGAGTTCCTATATTCACTTCATTGCCTTCAACATACTCCCTCAATCTGATTGAGTCAGGTCTATAATTTTTTGGGGGTACATAATTTCCGGTACAATTAAAGTTATTCAGATTAGCTAAATTTACTTTAAGTAAGTTTAGAAAGAAAAGCTTCCAGATATTTCGGCTTAATCTAGAAATTTCGTTCTTTTACACAAATGAATACTGAGAATTTTTTTTTTTATTCCAATAAATTCAATTTTACTAAGATATGAGTTAATATTTTAACTATTTATTTTATTCAAAAAAAATAAGAGAATGAATTAAATGGTGTTTGAATACGAAGGAAATAGTATTTTACCCTACAAAATTAATTTAAATATTAAATAAAAGCTTCGTTTGATGTATGCTTTTTTGTTTTTCACTGTTACTTTTTAATACTATGGATTTAACAAATTGCAAACCAGAATTAACTGATTCTGTAACTTTATCGAAACTAACAATAATTACTTGATAATAAATGTCCCTATTTAAACTAGTATCATCTAAGCTATTGGATTCTTCGAAAAAAATATGGCTTGGGCCTAGCATATTTACTCCCACAGCTCTGAAAGTACAAGATGTTGTTTCCCCCTCTGAAATTAAAAACCTTCTCTTTTCTTTTAACTTTCTCTAATTTTTTCAAAATGCTCTAACCATGAAGTTATTGCTTTAAAATTTTTTTCATTAAGTATCATTTGTGAATTCAATTTCCTACTATATGTGCTTTGATTTGAAAATGCTTTTCTTTAAAATAAAAGCTGATAGATTCACTGTGATAATGAAGTATGATTTTTGTTGTTAATGAGTATTTCCTGATATGTTTAATTTTCTTATTTTAAATAAATAAACATCTGAAACAGTTTTAGAAATCTTAACAGATTTTTACTTTCCTTTAAAGTCATCTTCAATAACTTTACTCTCCTATTTTTACAGTAGTAAATCTTATTAAATGTAATATTTAAAGACAAATAGCATGTATTAAAATCCCAACTAAAAATTTGACAAAGAAATTAAATGCTTATCTGAGTTATCATCAGAATGAAAAATTAGAACATTTCTACCTTAAACTTAGCAAAAAAATGATTTTAAAATGCTATAAAATAAAATTTTACAACTTTCAATTGCAGATTTGAAATATGAGCATTTGGAATATTTTAACAACAATTGCCAACTAGTAAAAAATTAATTCAGCAAAGAAAAAATTTCAAAGATATTAAATAAATATTTAATTAACAAAAAATTTAGCATCAGTAAATGAAATAAAAGCATGAATCTAGTCAATTGAAAACACAGTTGGCAAATATTGCGAAAATAATCCAATGTTTACCTGAAAAGCAAAAGAAGCCATTGAAAACACAAGTTTCATATTTAAATAAAATCTTATTTATTCTCCGACGAAATATGGAAGGAGATTTTTTTGCATTGCAAAAATTTGAATGAGTATCAGATATCGATGTCAACAAATGATCAACATAGCACCGGCTTGAATTCTATCACAGATAAAATAGGACATGTAATTGTCCTATAGCAAGATAAAGCTCTATAATATATTAACATTTTTTACAATAATATTTACAATTTGTGCGTTTAGTCCTTGTTGAATAGTTCTCGGTGTAAAAGAGAAAAATGTCTTAGAATTCCCAACTAGGTCGTTCTGTAGAGGAACTCATGGTTTTATGAATCTAACAGTTCATAAGTAGGAATCTCGAGAATTAGTCCAGTTCAGCAAGGTAAACAATAAAGGTTTTAGATGAAATAGTCCAATTTAGAAAGGCCTCCAAACTGCCTTGGATTCTTGCTTGATGCTCATAGCAGGAACGATAACTGGGCAATGTTGAACTGGCATTTGCATTTGATGATGATGCATTAGAGGACTTGGACTGCATCGGTCACTTGATGCAGGACTAAGGATACCAGATGAACCTAGGACATTGATAGGACCTGGAGATGATGTTGTGGACATTGGTGAAGATATGGATGATGTGGAGCTGGCTGGACTGATGGGGACTGTGGATGGTGCATAAACAGATAATTGAGCAGGCAAAAGGAATGCAATGTCACCACTGGGCAGTCTGGTTGGAACAAGCTGGACACCGCCAAGCAGTCTGGTGGAGGTGTTGTCAGATTCGGTGGAAGCTCCAACTTGGACATGAACTGGAGGAAGAGGACTGGGTGGTGGGTTGTTCATGCCGGTGAGACAGTTTGCAAGGTGGTTCATGAGTCGTTGACGAATGGTATGGTCAACACCGTCGATTCTACCCATAAATCTATTGACCTCATTGGCGCATTCAGCAAATCCAGCACGGAATTTGGCAATCATGGCAGGATCAGGGTTCATCTGCTGCATTTGGAGATTCTGCAAGTGTTTCACTGTCATCTCCAGGATATCAGCTTTCTCTAATTTAGAGTGGCGAGCATTCTAAAAGAGATTAAAAGAATCATAAGTAATCATGAATTTTTTTAATTGAAAACAACATTTGCAAATATTCAAATTTTTAACTTTATAAGTCATTAATATTTTAACCTTAATTTTCTATTAAAATTTGAAGTTTATTAAAACCCATTTATTAAAAAAAAAATATGAAAAGTTAAAAATACTAAGTTATGAAAAGTTAAAAGTACTAAGTTCAATCTTGTAAACTTAAACATTAAATAGATTAAGCAAAAAAATTAATTAATTTAATAATTTTGCATTTTAATGAAAATTATCAGTCTTATTTATTTGATACTGGTTTTTAACACTTTGAATCTTTAACAATTAATTACTTAACAATACTAAACTGTAGTATATCTAGAATAATAAACACAACAGTACGAATACTTACATCTTTTTTTAATGCATCCAAGATGAGATTCTTGAGTTCCGTTAAACTGTTATTGATTCGAGCCCTTCGACGTTTCTCCATAATAGGTTTTGTACTCTATAAATAAACAAGAAAAATCATAAGTCCTCCAGTTCAAAATAAACATATAAAACAAATATTAAATTTTTAATAAATTTTAATTTAAATAATAATAACAATAATTAATAGCTTACCCGTCGAGTCTCGCTAGACTTTGTCACTGTTTTTTCAGAAGGCATGATTATCAAGTGTGAAGTAATCCAAAAAGTACGGAAGAAAATGTAAACACAAGTTTGAAAAATATCAGAGAGCAAGAGCGTTCGAAGCTAGCGACTGATCAGAACACGTGCAAGAGCAAAAGTGTAGGAATCTGAGGTCGGGTGGTTAGTTTTATTACGAGGCAGGGTCACCCAGCCATGATCCTGAGAGCGTGTCAAGCGTTACTTTCCCACGGTTAGATCCCAAGCCTCTCGACCAATCAGAAGGAAGCATTTGTGTTCTGGCTCGCGACGGACATGTGGCTCTTTTCTAGGGTTGTAGTGCGTGAGGCGATAAGCAAGCGGACGCGTGAACAGGTGTGCCATTTTTAGTTCTTGGCTGTGTTTTTTGGTGGTTGGCGTTTGATTTCGGTTGGCGTGAATCTGTGTTGCGTCTACCTTTTGAATATATTTTATGGAGAATTTTGGATAGTTTCGTTTTTTTTAAATTGCATTTTAAATCGAACATAAGACATCAATACTTGAAAAAATATCTTATAATCTTTTCTGTTTACATGAGGTGTTGAACTTTTTTTATTAGTTAAACTCCTTAATTTCCTTACTTGTTATTTTAGTTCAAATTTGATATCCTTTTAAATATCATCCGCATGTTCAAAGCTTTTTCTTTAATTTTTATATTCGGTGCTTAATTAAACAATTATGAAAACATAATAAATATGGATTTAAAATTTCGTATTAATTTTAGTAATTAAATTTATTACCTAAAAACTTTATTGTGATTTTACAACCATGTAAAACTTAAGATCATTTTATAATAATTATGAGGTTTTAAAAATACGTTTTTTACCAAAGATTTAAATTACACATTTTTAAGTTTTTTCATGCATAATATAGTTATAGTAGTATTTATTACAGTTCAAATATCTTTAATAACGTTTTGAAAATGCTTTTTTTTCCGAAATGAACGAGAAAAATATTCAAAAAAATTTAACCGTAACTCAAAAATAAAAAATTAATTCCACAGAGCTGTTAAACCTATTATGTTTTTCAAGTGAGATAATTAATTTACACAAGATAAATTTCTAAATATGTTCATAAATATTTAAAGTATAAATGTGAAAGTCTTCCAAAAATATTAACACTTTTTTGCTGTTTTTAGATAATTGATCAATTTGACCAGCATTATATCTAGTATGCCAATTTACAATACTTCTTTATAATAAAATACAACTAATTTCTATTACATCGGTGAGAACTAATATTATAATTGTTCCTTATGAATTTTCAACAAGTAAAGTGTTCTAAAAAGTTGCGCAACAGTTTGCAACTTTGTTCCTCAATGAAATAGGCGTGGTAAGTGTTCATACAATGCAAATTAATAGAACACAATACCATCTTTGTTCTTGTAAATGAAAATGAATTATTTTTAAACTGCGTATTGTGTGTCCATTGAATGGTTTTTAAGAGATTGATTTAATTCGTAAGAAGACTCTTTCTTTAAAATGATTGAATGAGTTTAATTTTAGTGTGTCCGGAAGTTAGCCACTTACTTACTACACATTCACGTGAGTGGTGTATTGTTTATGGAAGGAAGCTCTTAATAGCTCTTCATAAACTTCAATCACGATTTTCATTCATAAGCCCCGTTCTTTTCCGTTTCATCAGCTGTTGCTCGTGACAACAGATGTTAGAAACCGTTTTGTTTCAATTTGAAATCGAATATGCACGTTGCATGTATAACTAGTACAATGATAGAACATAGCATTTTTTAAAAATAAATATAAGCTTCATTTGCTCCGTTTTTTTTATTTTTATTTTATTTCTAAAAGTCGCTATTTAACTAATTTGTGGTAGAATGCACACAAAGTAATTTAAAAATAACTAGCTCAAACAACGATATGTTGGAATAAAAACGGGAAAAATAAGGTGGGGGCAAAGTTATGAATAAAATTGTTAAGTAAAATTAATATAAAATTTCAATCAAAACAGATTTATTAATAGATCATAACGTTACCATAACCATACCAAATTTATGAATAGAATTGTTAAGTAAAATTAGTACAGAATTTTAACCACAATAAATTCATTAATAGACCTCAACATTACCATAACTATATCAAATTTATTAATAGAACTGTTATTTAAGGCTAATGTAGAATTTTATCAATATAAGAATAGCATTAACCAAATATATAAATAAATATAATTAAATAATATTACCATATAGTAAGTTAATTAATAGAATTAATTTTAACCATAACAAATTTTATAATAAATTTATCAATAAACCATAAACTTATCAAATGTATTAATAGAATCATTAAGTAAAATTAATATGGAGTTTTAACCGTAAATTTCTGTTATAATATACCAAAATATTCCTGCACCCTTTGGTTAGATTCTTCTTTTAAACTGATTGAAAATTCGAAAATTTTACACCACTCAACCTAAAAACATCTATCATAAAAACATCCAAAATGCAATATCAAAAAAAAATATATATAATTCGAATAAATGTGTACATATCTATGCATAAAAATTTAAATCTATGACGTTTTTAAGTTAAGAGCGTCATACATAATTAATAATACTCTTTACATAGTCAATGGAACTTACACAAATATTTAGGACTTTGCCGGAACGAGAACGGTAGGACAATTAATCAAAACAAAACTTTGTATTCAATATTATTCAATCAAACATAGGGGGGGGGGACAAATAATTTTAATAGTATAACGTAATTAAATTTATAAGCATTATTTCAATGTAATATATTATTTTCTATAAATAATTAACGATTGTAACATGTTTTACTAAACAGAAAATGTAACTTTCAGACATAATTTTATGTTGGCTTCTGGTATGATGTAAATAACAGTTATTCCTTGGAAATATTGTTTGTTATTTGGTTAGAAAAATAAATTAACTTTTCACCACAGCTGGTTATTTTTCACAGTTTTTCTGCATTCTTTTCATTTCAATTATGCTGGTTTTTTTTTCATGCAAATTATTAGATAAAATTGTTGAACAGGGAGAGTTTAGAAAAATTAATAGCTCTTAAATTTTAATAATTTTTCAAAGAATTTACTTTCTTCGCTATTATTTTTAGTGCCCAATTTATGTAACAAGATACAAAATATGCAAATTTAGATACAAAATATGCTTATTAGAATTTGGCCATTAAAGAAGCTTTTTATTTTCTCCGAAAATTAGTGTTTTAAAAAAAAATTCTATATGTTATTCATATGCATTGATTTATATTCTAAAATGTGGAGAGATCGCCAAATATAGCAACCTCCATGATGCAAGTTCACCTTACTTCCAGCATCTCCAATCAATTGTCTTCCCCCCTTTATTCTCTGCGTTCCCCCACGCACAAATCGAGTCGAAATCGCGACATATGCCCATAGTAGTAGCACGTGGCTGACTTTTTTTTTTATGGAAGAGCGCATGCGTTTGAGTGTGGGAAAACTCCGCCCCGTTTCTGAAGGAAGGAACTAAACAGCGGGCTTGCAGTGTAAACAACTGAGAATCTTTCCCCCCCTGTGCCCACGCGCCCCACTTGCTGCTCCCCACCCTGCTTTTGACAGGGTGGGAAAGGAAGGGGGTAGCCAGGACTTAATACATCCCGGTGTTAGTAGGAAATTATTCTACATATCAGAAAGATAGGGATAAATCAAAACGATCTGAGGGATTTTTTGGAGGGAACAGTTTTCGTGAGGGGAAACAACGGAATTCCGTAACTTCTCTTTTTCATTAAAACGTTCTCTTTAAATTTAAGCAAAATTGAAAATTATTAAAAATGATTTTAAAAAATTTAACTCATAAATAAGATTTTATTTATGCTCATCATTATGTTTACATATTTGTTTACTAATCGGGTTTAGTTTAAGCCCTAAACAGACCTGAAAAATATAAAAATTTGTATTGAAATATGATTGAATTTAACTAAAAATAGTAATGATATAGCGAAAATTACTATTGAACACGCAATTTTTGGTCGGAATTTCGGTTTCATTATTTAAAAAATTCAAATATGAAAATTTTGCATTAAATTTAAAACATAATTTTTAAAAAAATGGGAATATATTATAAGCAGTTTAAAATTCAGCAGTTTGAAACTCAAATGCAATTTTCTTTTCAAATGTTTTTCCAGTTGTGTTTCTTTTCTTTTTTTCTTCTTTTCAAATTCTTGAGATGTGAAATTGCATCATGCAATTTTACATTAATATTGAACGACGTGAAAACCACTAAAATCCTGATAGAAGACATTTTGTTTCATTTGAAAATGAAAATTCCGTGTAATTTAGAGTTGAAATCAGAACCAAAGTTAGAAATACACAATGCAAAAATCAAAACTCTATTGAATTCTAAGATTACGTAAGACTAATAAAAATAGAATAATATAGGAAATAAATTTCTTTGCTGAAAGTGAATAAAATACTCTATATAATTAAACAAAATAATGCTTTCATTCCTATAATTGCTAAGTACTGAAAGTGGCGAAACTGAAAATAAATAATAACAAAAATAAATAATGACTGCGTAATTAACCGATTGCTTGAAAAGTGCTGCCGTTGATAAAATTAATATAAAAGATTTACGTAGAATAATTTATTCCTTTGAATTTATGATAAATTTTTTCAAACCGTCCCTGAAACGGGGCATAGATTGTATATTTATTTCAATTGTAAAATTTCAAAACTAAAGAATTGACATTTAATGAAATAGATAATACATAAAATAACTTATTTAACAAGGAAAATTTGATTTGTAATACCCGTTGTATAATATTAGGAGGAAAAAAAAAACTAGTTTTGTGGAATATCATCAGAAGCGTGTCTGTCAGGAAGAGTGTTTTTCCCTATTGCCTTCAAAAAGAGGAAACAGATTTTCCCTACGGTAAAAAAAGAACATACAACACAAGAGAAGTTTACTGATGCGTGCAAAAAAGAAAGGGGGGGGGGTTGAAAAAGTTATACAGGTGGGCATGGGGCAAGGAAACTTTTTACGTTAATGGAATCTCAACCATTATTTGGTAGAGGGGCAGGGGACGACAGTTTGAAACCTTTTCGAAGGCGATGTCGTGGGAACGTAGCAAAAAATTCTCCAAAAGCACTCAATTGGAAGGCTTGGGAGGGGGATGGAAATGAAAGAGAGGATCTGCTGAATGAAAATGAAGCTTTGTGAAAGGCGGTAAGCTCTGCTATGCACCCCCACTGGAGATGTTAATATAGAGGGCGCCGCTATTTTGTTTCTTTTGGTATTCCATGGCGCACTCTCATGGAATGTTATAAAAATAAAATAATAAGAGCCTTTCATAATTATATGCAAAATATTTTTTTAGCGATTTTAATTTATTTTATCAATGTTTAAAGTCTCTTTTGCATTATTGTATTTAGTTGCTAATGTATTTAGTGTAGTTGTTCAGAATAAATTATTATTGGACTGATCGTCTGATATATTTTGATACATAACGTTTTTCTACTTTTTAATATTTTTATTTTGTTCTTCCATTTTACAAATAATTGAAATTTTAGCAATAATAAATAAATAATGTGAAAATTATCAGAAACTAAAGTCGTATGCAAACTATAGTTAATTACTAAATAAATGAGCTAATCTATATGAAAACGATAAAAAAATGGTAACTATACGGACGATAATTACTTCTATTGAATAAACTTAGTTTGGTTTTTATTATTAAAGGCTAAGTCGACAAACTGAGATTTTATTTTCGAGAAAGATTATTATAAAATGTTAAAACTGATTTTAATCGTCTAAGAATAATCAGACGATAATCTTCTTAAAAACATTATAACTTTTCCTGATGGAATCATCTGTTATTCATGTTTACTTGTTGTATTAATGTTGGTATATCATTAAATATGTTGAGAAAATACAGAATCCTACAGGTTCCATATGTATAAGGTAAATAAATAAAAATAATAACTTATTTCTTTAAAGAAATTGATTTTATGTTAATATCACCGTAATGTTATTCAATTACTACTGATATTGATTTACTGAGGAACTTTTAGATGCTATTAAATTTTGAAGGAAAGAAATAATGCTCAATTTTTTCTATACTGTCTAAAAATATGTACATTAATTAATCATATATTGAAAAATAATTAAATACACATAATTTAATTTGAAAATTTATATTTAAAAATTCTAAAGATATTTTTTACCGAATGTTTATTTTATGGTTTAAAGTAAATAGTTTATGGTTACAGATTATCGATGACTTACGCTTACATCGTCCAATTACGAATAAAGTTTCCAATATACTCAATAATACATTTTGAATTTATTCTCAGTCTTCCAGTTTAGCAACAGCTACAATTGTAATTAAAAACATCTATCATTTTTTACTTTACTTTTTATTAGTTTAAACTGTCATAAATTACTTTTCCATTAAAAGCCTTTGTTGATAGATTGTCGTAAATTTTATTTAACACTACCTCAAAATAAAACTGTGTATTGAGGAGAGAGAGCGGGGGTAGGTTGGATTTAAGAAGCCGTTGAAACGGGATCAATTATTTTAATGTTATAAATATTTATGTATTATTTTTCCTTCCCATTAACATGGTTGCATCTCTAGTAGTACCACAAATCGCATAAAAGAACATAGTTTAGTTAAAGTGTTCCTTTTTATTTCAAAAAGTTGTATTTGAGTGTTGCTAAGTAATTTTTTGAGTTGAACTATTTTACCTTTACATATTTGCAAATGATTATTTGAATTTATTTATATTATTTAGAAGTGAAAAGCCTTCAAAATGTTCTTCTTTTAACAATCTAAGTTACACAAATCTAAAAGGACCAAAACAAAATTTCAGAAATTCAAAGCCAGCAATCATATCATAAAAGTGCTTCAAAAATTAAAATTCACTGAACTAGTTTTATCCACCTTCATTAGTAAAATTTGTCAGCAACGTTATTTTTCTTCTTTTGTTAAATTGCATCAGAATTTAGTTCCGAAGTAAACTGGACAAAAAAAAAAAAAAAAAAAAAAAAAANAAAAAAAAAAAAAAAAAAAAAAAAAAAAAAAAAAAAAAAAAAAAAAAAAAAAAAAATTGAGCTGAATAATCATTGCTTTACTCCTAAAAACTACGATAGTGAGATTGTGTCTTAATAATCTTAATAATTAATAATAATGTTTTACGATAGTGAGATTCCGTATGTTTTAAGGTCTTAAAGTTATAGGATGGATTGAATTTGAGTGCAGCATTGCCAATAAAAATGTTTATGCCCAACAAATCTTGATAAATAATAGTGAATGCAGATTATATAATTAAAAAAAAAATTCCGTTCAGAAAAGATCAGAGTTTTTATTGCATTGTTTTACATGTCTTTTCAGTACTTTAATTTGCTAAAAATTATTTTTCAACTATTATGTCATGCTTCATTATGCAGTTGTGTGCAGTAAGAATTATTATCGATTTTTCTACATTTTAAGATATAAGATATAGGATTTTTAATATTAAATACTAAAGAATATAATGAAAGTTTATGTTGCATAGCATTTAACCTCCAATATTGTTTCGGAATGCATTTTGTTGCGTGATCTAATACACCCTATGGGGTGGGCCAAGCTCGGGGCATGTTAGTCAACTCTACAAGTTTTTAAGTTTTTTTTTTTAATTATTGTTTAAAAAAATTTCTGACTGAGCATTTTGAAAGAAAAAAAAAATCATAAATGGGGGTAAGTAAGCGATTTGACGATATTATTAATTTTTCAATGAGATAAAGAATGAAAAACGAAAAGTGAACCAACTAACCCCGGTAAATAATAGGTACTAATATTTTCTTTGTAAGGTTGTTTAGTAAAACTTGAATAAAATTAATCACCATTTCAAGAATATAGAACATGAGAGTTCATTATTGTTTCGTATATATTTGTAAAGAACTTGTTTGACAACTTTGAAATAAAAACTATTTGAACAATCTATTTAATTCAGTTTTAAACAATCGCATGCAAATTTATTTCCAAATTTTTTTTTTTTTTTATTACAGCAACATACACAAGATGATTTATTTAATATTGCACTAATCTGAATAAATTTTTCCGTACCTTAATAAGTATCTACTTGTCAATTTTTAAGAAATACACCACCAACAAAACTGATATATTAAATACTATACAAATGCAAATAATTTTGTTTGAACCACAATTTTATCGAGTTCAAATTTGACGAATTAAAAAAAACAAAGCAACTAACAAAATGAATCTCTTAAGTATCACGCAGATGTAAATGAATTTATCTCAACTTGAAGCTTGTTGAGTATTGATTTGTCGACTTTTAAGCAATAAAACAACCAATTAAATTGATTTATTAAATAGTACGCAAATACGCTTAAATTTATTTCTACGTGTAGTTTGTTAGGCACTAATTTGGCGACTTTTAAGAAATAAAACAAACTGATTGAATCAGATTCAGTCTACTAAAGAAGAAAAAAAAAAGAAAAGCGAAGAACGTTTTTTTTCTTTCTCTTCTCTTCCCTTGCCTTCTTTCTCAGGTAAGCTGAATCTCAGGTAATAACTTTTACTTGTCTCCTGCCCCCCTTTCTCCACGATTCCCATCATCGTCTGCAAAGGAGGTAGGGAAGGGAGAGTGAAGAACCCGCACAGAGAACGTTGAAAAGAAAAGAAAAAAGTAGAAGAAACTCTCTTGCGTGCCGTGGGAAAGGTGAACGGAAACTGCATTAATTGGCGACGCGATGCCAAGCGCGTGCCTCCACACACACATCTTTTCTTTTCCTCCCCGGGAGGTTTCTTTCCATTTCATCCCTCCCCAACAACTGATGAGGGAATCTACTGCAGCAAGCTCAGGGAAAACCGTGGGAAAACATTCGTCGTCGCCACTTCCTTCTTTTTCTTTATCATTCTTCCGTGCGCGGGGAAGGAGGTTTGGTTATTACTTTCCCCCTTCAATGCCATGTGAATAAAAAGGGGGATATAGCTCAAATGACAAGGTGGGTAGTTGAGATGGGGAGGGGGGGCTTCGTATTTTTATTTTTATGGATTTTGAAGTGGAGGAATTTTCCGTTGTTGTCCACCCCCCTATTGTCCGAAAAGAGTGTCACCCGTCCACTTGTTGGGTCTTGTTCAGTACCTGATTTTTAGTAAACATGAACCTGCATTTCTAAACACCTGAGTACATTTCAGTATCCCTGTATATTAAAATAGAATTGATTCTAATGAATAGTTAACGAAGACGCATTCTGCTATTGTTTTTTAAGATTACTATTGTTAATACTACCGTGATAAACAATTTATGATAATGAGAAAAATTTTAATAATTATCCTATGAACTGTTTTTCTAATAATATTTCTTATATATTCTACAGATAAAAGTTTCATTAAGGAAGGAATAATAGTAAAATATCATTTAAATCAAAATTTACTTTTTTATTAATTTTTATTTAATTTTTCCATTTGAATATCAACGAAGCCCATTAGCTTAGCTGGTTAGAGCGTCGTACTAATAATTCCTCCATAGGCCAAGGTTTCTCTTTTTCAAAAGGCTGTTATGAACTTATTGTAAGAATATTATTACATTTATAAGTACATATTAGAAATTCGTTTACTATATGTTCAGAAAGTAATTGCAGACTAACATTCTTTTACTAAATTATTAAATTTTTATTTACTAAATTAATGTATTATTTTCTAAATTGAAACATTTTTTTACTAATTAACTTTAATACAAAATCTTCAGTGGTGTGTTTAATGTTATTAATTCAATCAATTTATTTTTAATTTAACTCAATAAAATAATTATCTTTGAAGCCGAATATTTTTTACTCTTCGAGTAAATTGAATTTTCTCTATTTTTCCGGATAATTTTGAATCGAATTATGGAAGTGAAGTAAATTAAAAATTCAAAACTGTGAAAGAAAAACTGAATTTAAAAAAAGTACATTATTTCACAATAGTTATATTTTTTCCCCGGTAATCGACAAATGCGTGAAGATTTTATTTATTTTTTTTCTGATTTCTTAAAGAAAACGTCTAAGAAATTTATTTTTTGCTACATACTGATTGCAAACTTAACAAATAAAAAATATATATCCTTTTGTGTGTATTTTAATTAAGCTATTTTAAAACTTGAAGGACTTCAACATTAATGTAATTAACGAAACAAGAATAATAAAGTCTTTCTTTTTATAGATTTTTTTTCAAAAAAAATAATAATAAATTAATTAATAAATAATAATTTGCATTAGTTCACATGCATCAAATGTCGAAATGTCATTAAATAAAGTGTTTTACTTCCTTTAACGCGATTTAATGATTTACAATAAAAATAAAGAAAAATTATTATGTTATGCATGAAAAATCTAATTTTGTTTCATAATTTTAAAAGATATAATTATGTATACATACATTTTCTTCTTATTCTCAGAAACTAAAGTTATTCTATTTTCGGAGGAAAAAATAATACAAACAAAATATACATGGGGTTTAAAATCCTTTAAATTTTTAAGTATGTTTTACAGATAAGTTGCAAACAAATTATTTGACAAGAATTACACTATTGTTTATTATTTGTAGTAAAGAATTGTTTTATATCTCATGTCAAACGATTAGACGTGGCCCATTAGCTCAGTTGGTTAGAGCGTCGTGCTAATAACGCGAAGGTCGTGGGTTCGATCCCCCCATGGGCCAGGCGTTCATTTTTACTCACAGAATATAATTTTGACAGAATTGAGTTTTGTGTTTCATATATACAATGTTTTCTGGGTGATATAACGCAATTATAATAAATAATTATTATAAATCGGATGAAGTAGTAATAAATTATTGAAAATTATAATACTTTATAATCATTCAATACAATGAAAATATTCTTTTTTATTTAATGTCTATTATTTTCTTTGGCAGTTTAGTCTTTGGAAATTAATTTTACATGAAAAGTAAAATTTATATTAAAAATACAGATTTGATATGTAATAACGTAAGATAAAAGAAAAATATATTTTATAAAAATTACGCAAATATTTAATACAGTTATTTCTAAAGTCTTATTTTGTATTAGAATCAATACAATTTTTCTGTGGCCCATTAGCTCAGTTGGTTAGAGCGTCGTGCTAATAACGCGAAGGTCGTGGGTTCGATCCCCCCATGGGCCAGAAGAGAAATTTTTAAGTGGACTAAATTGTAATAATGGGTAAATTACTATAGCTCACGTAGGCAATGCGTTACTGATTATTTAAGTAATTAGTATCTATAGTTATACTAACCTGATTTTTTTTTTAAATATGAATAATATTTACATGTTACTCCACCCTGTTAGATCTCCACTCAATGCAATTAAGAAAGTACAACAAAGTTCTCTTTTTTTACATTAACTTTTGAAAACCATTCCATGATAAAAAATAAACCTTGTGTAAAAAACACAAATTCAGCATGGAACATTTTGCTCATTTTATGAAAATTACACAAATATTTATCCAGGTGCTTATAAAGTCTTATTTTGTATTAAAATCAATAAAATTCAATTGTGGCCCATTAGCTCAGTTGGTTAGAGCGTCGTGCTAATAACGCGAAGGTCGTGGGTTCGATCCCCCCATGGGCCAGAAGAAAAATTTTTAAGTGGACTAAATTGTAATTATGGGTAAATTACTATAGCTCACGTAGGCAATGCGTTACTGATTATTTAAATAATTAGTATCTATAATTATACTTACCTGATTTTTTTTTTAAATATGAATAATATTTACATGTTACTCTAACTTTTAGATCTCTACTCAATGCAATTAAGAAAGTATAACAAAATTCTCTTTTTTTGTATTAACTTTTGAAAACCATTCCATGATAAAAAATAAAACTTGTGTAAAAAATACAAATTCAGCATGGAACATTTTGCACATTTTATGAAAATTACACAAATATTTATCCAGGTGCTTATAAAGTCTTACTTTGTATTAGAATCAATAAAATTTAACTGTGGCCCATTAGCTCAGTTGGTTAGAGCGTCGTGCTAATAACGCGAAGGTCGTGGGTTCGATCCCATGGCCAGAAAATAAATTTTTAAGTGGACTAAATTGTAATAATGTGTAAATTATTATAGCTTACGTGGGCAATTGTTTGCTGATTATTTAAATTATTAGTATCTATAATTATAGTAACCAGAATATTTTTTTAAAAATATGAATAATATTTACATGTTTCTCTACCCTTTTAGATCTCAATTAAGAAAGTTTTACAAAATTTCCCTTTTTTATACTAACTTTGAAAAACATTCCATGATAAAAAATAAAACTTGTGTGAAAAATACAAATTCAGCGTAGAACATTACGAATATTTATGAAAATTACACAAATATTTATCCAGGTGCTTATAAAGTTTTATTTTGTATTTGCATCAAAAGAAATTTTTTCGTGGACAAAATTGTTCTATTGACTTGTTATTGTAGTTCATCTTATCAATGCCTTATAGATTATTTATTTAATTAGCATCTATAATAACAATAAGTATTTTTTTTTGTTGAAAAAATATGAATAATATTTACATATTAGACTTACAGATTTTATCAAATTAAGTGTTTTCTATATTAACTTTTAAAAACCATTCCATGAGAAAAAATCAAATTTGATAAAAAAAAAATAATAATTATTATAGTAAAAAAAAAAACTTCGAACACGGTAGACAAATGACTACAGATAAGCATGATACTTCAAATATTTTGTCATATATCTGTATGAGCCATTGTGGTCCGTGAACTCTGTTCGTTAAAGTATCGTGTAATAATGCGAAGGACGTGGGTTCAATCATACCCATGGGTCAAGTATATCATTTTGTGCCTGTTCATAATAGTGTTCATTATAATTGTTCATATGAAACATTGTGTTCACATTAATAAGGAATTGCATACATTCATATTCCAAATTGGGGTACAGGGCTTCTATTACTTTCTTCTTCTGTTTCTTTTGATTTTGATTGGCCCTGAAGGTTCCAATCAAAAACTCTTTTTTTCTTTAAATTTTTCAGGTTTACATAGAACATGACTAATCCGTTTCTATTTACGTATTTACATTTTTTAAAATTTTAGATCAATCGGTTTCTGTTTTGCATTTCCAAGGATTTCTGCATTGCGAATTTTGTGGAATCACTAGGTACGCTCTGCTCTTCTTAAACAGTTGCCAATAAATACTTGAAGTTTTTATATGATACATTTATTGCAGTGCTTGGTCTCAGATCAATAGAGTAGAACAAATTATTGAAAATTCTAATTTTTGTCTAATTCGTTATGTTTCGTAATGTGACACCAATAGACCATAATAGACACCAATGATTCATCTCTCAGGATCTTACCTTTTGCGCTGCTTGGTGTCGTACATTGCTTTGAGTGTTTGTAGTTAGGCCACACACCTTGTCAGAAAAGGCAGTTTCGAACAAAGCCTGGTCTGTAAAGAAGGAGGTAAAAAAGAATCTATAATGATTCTTTTTCTACCTCATTCTTTACACGTGTACTTTACCAGGTTCTATTGTAATCACTACAACTTGATCTCACTTATTGTGCTGCACTGTTACAGTATTCACCACTTGTTGCACTGTTGGATGTCAATAACAGGTGCATGGATTTCAGTGAAAATTTACTACTGACAGCAACCCTTTCTTGCTTCAACAAAGCTGTTTATTAGCGTCAAATTTAAAGATTGCGCCAACCCACGAAGTTTGAACACCAACGTCGAATGAGTACTGATCTTTAGAATAAGAAGATCGTCCTAGAATGTGTTTAACTCAGCAGGCTTTCCTGAAATTTGTTAAACTAAGATCATTACAATCTGTACTTATAAGCTCCACAGAGCACTGCAATATTTTAAACCTCGATATCATCCACAAGGTTACTTATATTGCTTTAAAAAGGTATCATGAGTCAATCTTTCAAAGGAGTTTCAATCATTAACACTGATTACTTCTTATTGCTCTGCAGGATATTATTACCAGGTGCATGCACTACACTGCATAAAATTTCGGCGAAAAATACCAGCACCCTGAGTGCAGCATCCGTAAAATCAATTTTAACGTAAAATTTTTACCGTAAATATTGCTGCAAATATTCCGTATATCATATGTCTATTTCGTAAAATTTTACGATAAAAAGGATTTTATGGTAAAAATATACATTGGCACCCTATATGCTAGTACTTATTACCCAAATTTTATCCGGAATTTTTTTCAATGTAGCGTGATTTTATTAACGACAACACTTTCTTGCTTCATCAGAACTATTTATTCCGACAATTGCTTATGGTTTTTAATAAGCGACTCTAAAATATTTTTTAATTTGTGAAGTATGTGAAATTCCAAAAAAATTTGGGAACCTTTGTGGTATAAATTGCACTCATTATTTGAATGCTTTTCGCAGATTTGAAATTTGCATTAAATTGAATGCAAAATTCAAAAAATAATGCACTGGGGGAACATTTATGAGTCTTAAATTTTTCCAAATTATTTTGATGGCTCTTTTTTTCTTTCTTTCTTTTCTATTCCTTTTTTTTTAAATTTTATCTAATTTTTACTTAAAACCTGAATTATTTACATTACTAAAAATAACCGATGACAGCCGTGGAAGCTCAGGAGATAGAGCGTTCGCCTCCAAATGAAGTGACCCAGTTTCGAATCACAGCGGTAGCTGGTAGTTACGAATTCCGCTTCCAGCTCAGACTGACCACAGTGCTGAAATAAAATACTTTCAGTGACATACAAATTATGAGGTAAAATCCCCTACCCGTCCGGCTAAACGAGGGAGTTTTCGTAGTTTTTCTCTCCATGTAACGCAAATTCGAGTTAGTTCCATCAAAAAGTCCTCTAAGAAGGCTAGTTTGTCATAATGCTTGATCCAGGAGTTGCCTTATCTTCTGGGTTGGGTTTAAAATCACAAGGTAAAAGAATTAAACACTAATATTCGTTAACTGAGAGTTGGGTCGACTGTTCAATGTCGGTTGTAAAATAAACTATGAAATAACCCGAGAAAAATGCCCGGTGATAAACAAAGACAATTTGTCCACAGGAATTGTGAGATCAAACTTACAGATTATAGCTGATGGTCATTATAGCTAGAATAACTTTTTTCTTCGTGATGAAAATCATCTTCACGAATTTTTATAAACCTTGATGCCTTAAATATTTTCTCGAACTTCACCAATTTCGAACTTTTATTTATATATTACCAAGAAAGATTATTCTAGAATATAACCCTAAAAAGAGCATATCTTTCAACGCACTGCGTAACATGAGGGATTCTCTTTGAAATTTTAAATTTATTAATAATGAAGTATAATTTCTGAATAAAACGCTTATGTTCATAAATTCTGAAAACTTTGCTCAAAAGGAAATTAAAAAAAATTCTCATTGTTCAAATTCATTACTGTTCAAAACGAAATTAAAAAAGTCTTATAAAATTAAATTATTCACATGTTAATGTAAATTGAATCGCTATGCATTTTTGAGGTAAAGAAAAATTTTGCTCCTGTTTTGACAATCTATTGATGCGGACTATTAGACATGCTGGCTTAATACAGTCTACACTCCTTAGATCTACCTTTATTGTAACGGCCATTTCTATTATGACGACCAACACACAAAGTCCTATTAGGAATGTTATTTTAACACTTAATATATCGTTCTATCTGAACCGTTCTTTTCAATATGGCATCCGATATAATTTTTCCTAGAAAATCAAACGACATTTTTGAAACAAAAATATGTACTTTCATTGAATATGTATCGATAGTTAGCAAAAGTTTTATAGAAATGATTTAAATCCCTATTTGATACCATAGCATATTAAACGTTATGCATGGCGAATTTCGTTTCACTGCAGGAAGGTAAATGACCCCCTAAGTTCTTGGACATGAATTTGGTCAAAAAGCGCTTTGACACAGTATTTCTTAGTAAAAGCAATATAGCAACCCCACGTTATCACGTCCATTTTTCACTTAGACAACAAAGATCACGCGGCGACTCTAATATATATATAAATGTTCCATAAGATATTGATAGACATATAAGGAAAAAATTGACTATTTCTATTTTAAAAATGGCACTCTGCACCTCAGCTTTCTTTTATGAGGCACTGCGAGGCACTTTAAATTTTTGACCCAGTGAAGCCCCAATAATCCGACACTCGATCATACTAGAGCCCCTGAATTAGACAGGCCGACTTATCATTTATTTTTGGAGCAAAGAGCTAACATAAGCGCATAACAAAACTAATACTAACATAACGTTAACTTGCTAACTTGTTTGCTCCAATATTGCTTGATAGGTCAGCTCTGATAGTATAGGAGCCTTAGATCATACGACACTTCGGTTATACGTCATCCTTTCTTATGCCTTACAAGAGCTTCCAACACTTTTAACATTATGACCACTGATATTTTCCTGATTACTGTTGCATTTATGGTCCTTCGGCTTTAAATTGAAATCAATAACTGTTGTGATCACGAATAGTAACATTTGGCAGCTTGAAAACGACAAGAAAAAAGTGACCCCCCCCCCCATAATATCGTATCATGATAAAAAATATAAATGTGATAGAAACATATTTCTCAACGTTTTTATCTTATAATTTATTGTAGTCGTTAAAATTTGTAAGTAATTTTAATCATATTTTGATGTTTATAAACAAAAAATTTCGTCTTGATAAGAACCTTCTGATTAATCAAACGTTTCATTTTTATGACATAAACATGGTCCCTTGAGTGTCGTAAAATCAGGGTCATGCTGTATACCAATTCAAATAAAAATAATTCATGTTTTTGTGGTCATTACACTCGTGTGTATGTAGACATATTGTATCATTAATTTCAACAGAAAAATATACTTTAAGTTTTTTTTTTTTAAATTTATTGTAGTCGCTAATTAATTCCGAGTAATTTTAAACATATTTTAATGTTTACATAAAAAAAAAATTCGTCTCGATAAGAACCTTCTGATTAATCAACGGCTTCATTTTTATGACAAAACCATGGTCCCTTGAGTGTCGTAAAATCAGGGTCATGCTGTATACCAATTCAAATCAAAATAATTCATATTTTTGTGGTCATTACACTCGTGTGTATGTAGACATATTGTATCATTAATTAAATAGAAAAATATACTTCAAGGATTTTTTTACAAATTTATTGTAGTCGCTAATTAATTCTGAGTAATTTTAATCATATTTTGATGTTTATATATAAGAAATTTTGTCTTGATAAGAACCTTCTGATTAATCAACTGTTTCATTTTTATGACATAACCATGGTCCCTTGAGTGTCCTAAAATCGGGGTTATGTTGTGTATGAATTTAAATATTTTTGTGGTCATTACACTCGTGTACGCGTAAAATAATTTTTTCCCCGGAAAAAAAAATCAGTGTAAAATATGAATCAGAAGAATGACTCACACTTTGATGTATTAATATTTCCACGACTTTCATCAATTCAGTCATGACTTTATCAAGGAAGAGTATAGTTATATTATTCCAGAATTTGCCTACTTTTTACCAATACGACCCAACCTTTTGATCTACCGCGTTAAATGACACCAGGAATTCATTTCACCGCAACCGCAATCGTGCTCTGAAGTGTCATTTCAGATATCTTTGACGGAAGTGACTAAGTTGATAAAAAAGTAAACATTTCTTATATCATGGATCGTGAGATGTAAATGTTGGACGTGCCTCGGCGGCCTGGAGACAAAAGAGAACGCGCACGTTTAGCGCGTGCACGTTCTGTTTATTTCGTCCCATCTACTTTAAATGATGTCACATCCATGACGTAATTATATAGTAAACCATGAAATATCTGATATCGAAAAATATTATAAGGAAGCGACTTAAAGATAGTTCATTCTGGAATTCACATCTTATTTTTTTGCGTGCGAGGAACCGAGACTTAATATCGATGTTCCGACCACACTTAGGCCTTTTCTTCGAAAGCTCTATTGTTATTTATAATAAGGCTTTTTAGCAAAAGATATTTAATAGCTACGTAAGTTCGTACAAACAAAGGTGAACATAGGTTTTATGGGCCCTAGGATGAAATTTATTATGGGCCTATCCTCAAAAAACAAAAAGTCTTATTTTCAAACTTAGTAAAATTTTTGAAGCGCCTTTATTCAAAATGGTTGTTTTTATATTTTCCATATTTGTAAATGGGGATTCTTCGCAATATTTTAAAAATTAAGTAAATAACGCTAACATTTGCTTGTGAGATATTTTCTCGACGACCTATATATATATATATATATATATATATATATATATATACACTCTATAACAAAAAAATCGACGAACCAAGAAGCAATCACCCGATTGCTTCTTGGTG
>NC_092213.1:57736521-57784601 GCF_043381705.1 Parasteatoda tepidariorum
ATATTGTAACAAAGTAATTTTGTTTAAACAAATAAAAATTAGTAACCGAATATGTAAGTGGACACCTTAATTAACATTTCAAAAAAAAAAAAGATTAGTTTTGTTAATTAACTAGCATTGTTTTTAACAAATGAAGCTGAAATGGCGTCTTGGGGACGATTGTAACAATAAGTAGAGGGACGATTGTAACAGCTGAAAATAAATAATCTTATATTTACAAATCATTACTTAACTCTTTACAGACCACCAATAGTTTCCTATATCATTTATATAATGTTGCATGTGCATTATTTTATTTTTCACCTTTAACAGCATAAATTAAAATTTTTAACCCCCTTAAAGTTAAAAGTTTAACCCTTTAGGTCTCTACTTATTATTATTTTTACTCCTAAAATATCACTACTATTTTGATCAATAAAAAAATATATCACAACTATGATAATGTGTATAATTAACTATGTTTTAGTTGAATTTATGAACTGTTACAATTGACCCCGTAAGTGGGGACAATTGTAACAACTGCACGACTGTCAGAAATTTTTAATAACTTATATAATAACATTTAAAATAAGGTATTTATTTTTTTCTAGTAGAGGATAGTCTACTTTAATAATATATTGTTAATTAGCTACAATTAATACTAATAATATAGTGGATTTTTCGTTTGTTAAAAATAGTTAAGTAAAAAATTTTACAATTGACCCCACTCTCCCCTATATATATAAACAAGTCCATATTTTCCTGAATATTTAGTTTACGTAATTTTGCGCAATTATTACATATAAATAACCAAGGTATTCGACACAAGTTGTATGCTTTTTGCTACATGTTTTAGCAAAGGGTGTTCAAAAACACTCTTTTTCGTTCGTAATTTATTGTCGGTTCCTCAAACTTCTAAAAGTGTTAAATTTCATTGATATGCATGAGAAATGGCATAATCTAAATGATTTTGAAGTTATAAAAAAAATTATCAGAGTATTTCTTGAGAAATATGAAAAAATGAGATAGTATGTAAAAAATGAGATAATATGAGAAAATGAGATTTCCATAATTTTTCTCCAACCCCTGTACATTTATAGAAATTTTAAGAAAAATCTAAAATTTTAGTGGTTACGTGTCCTTCACGCGTTGGAAAATGTAGCTACAGTGGCTCTCAAGAGCATTCGGCAAAATATTGCTCGATTCATTAATTGAAATTAATATTTCAGAATGGATATAAACTTTTCCTTTGTTTTTAAAATATTCCTTGCAGTTTTGTTAGAAATATACTAAATATCTTATCATTAAATAACCATTCTAAAATATTCATTTTAATTAATGAATATAGCCCTATTTCATTGAAAATTATAAACGCACGAACACTTTTCCAACTACTAATGTTCAATTCCATAGTTTTGTAATTTTGTACCCAATAAAGAAAACAAGGGCACTCCTGGATCAAGTATTGGGAGAAATTTGTCTTCGTGGAGGAGGACTTTTTGATAGAACTAACCCGCATTTGCGTTATATGGAGAGGAAAACCACCCAAACCCCCATGGTTAGGCTAACGGTATTGAGATTGTGCGTCAGTTCGTTATAAAATTTAATTATCGCTTAAGAAGTTTATGTTTTCCTTTCTCTTTTTTTATTTAAAGGATATTAAAAAAATCTTTTGTTGTTCTGTAACAACAGAAAATGAAATATTGTAAAAAATTTGTAATTTTTTTCACACAATTGCTGTGCAAATATTTATTTACTCACTTTTTTGTTATTATTTTTACAGCTAATTATCATTTAAAGAAAGAACGGGTTAAGTGGCTGATTTTGTGATACCTTTATCCTTTTGCTATTCATAGTAAATAAATCCGATTCCTGTTGTAGTTTTTAAAACCTTATCTGTTTTTTAATTGCATTTATCTTAAGAGTTAAAATCTATCGTGATTACATCCTGGTTAACTTAAACGTAAAGTAAATAAAAGAAATAAAAATAATTTTTTTTTCATTCCTAATGATTTTTTTCCTCGAAATTATATTAATGTCCTAATTTGGGAGAGAGACGAAACATTAATTGAATAATAGGTGAGAGAATGTTTCTTCACAGATTAAAGTTATGAAACGTATTAATCGTATGATGAAAGCTGTATAAACTTGCTAAAGCTGTATAAACTTACCTTTTAAACATACACAGTACAAAAATAATACCCAACTTCACTTAAACATGCAACTGATGGCATGAAAATTAACAATGAAAAAAAGTGTTGTTAAATTAACACACGGTATTTAGTCAGAGTAATTTTCGATTTTATTTTCTATAAAAGAAAACTCATAAAGCTTAGTTAAAAGAATTATGCTTTATTAAAATTAATTATTGTTCATTTGATGTTAAATACGAGTACATTTTTTAATAATGACTCTAAAACGAAATTCTGGTATATCTCGTACCCGCTGACAATTAAATCTAGACTTATTTTCTTGAATTGCAAACTTCATCTGGTTCATTACTCGCAATTTAACTGTTGCACTGTCAAAAATGATTCACGTCAGACGATAAGTAAAATAGTTGAGACGAAAATTAGTTGTGGGAGATTTAATATGCGAGCCATAAGCCAGTTTCCAACTTTCATTATCTATTTAGGAATCACGGAATGACCCTTAATTTGGTAAATTAAATAATAAAAGAAAAAACTATGCCTTCAAGCAGGTGCCAGCATGATGGTAGAAACATAAGACGAAGGTATTAAATAATTTATTAAAATAATGAAAGTCAAAGTTCTTTAAGTGACACTTGTGTGAAATCGTTTTCAGTTGATAAACAGTTTTCCCTATCAAATTACCTATACATATCGTCCACTTTGTGTGATAATTGACTCGAAAGTTCCTACATGATACCGGACGACCACTATTCCACTTTAATTAAGTGGATTCGGTAATTAATTTCCTAAAGAACTCGATGTATCATGTAATGTGAATTTTATCGGCATCGTTTCGTGCATAATAATGCATTCTTTAGTACAATAATCTTGCAAATGAGAAGCGTTATCATTGGTTGGCTATTATATTTTAGTATCATTAGAAAAAGTAACAATATGGAAGACGCTATTTTTTATGCACTTAAAAAACACGCTACTTAAATAATATTTCTTGCAATTTATTTTGTCAATTTTTAAAGGTAAAAGTTTTGTAAAACAAATCACAATATTTTCTTCATTTTAATTTCAGAAAGCTTAAGAAATCAACTGTATAAGCAATAGACATCAAACTATATTTCCATGCGTAGTTCAATTAAAATAGTACTTTAAGTTTGTGTTTCTTCAAATCTCACTTTATTTTATTTTATAATCGGTATTGAACAGCCGATCCAATTTTGAGTTTAAGATTCTCAGTGTTTAATTCCATATCCTTGTAATTTTGAACCCAACCCAGAAGACAAGGAGAATCCAGGAATCAAATATTGGGACAAACTAGCATCTGTGGAGGACTTTTTCGGTTGAACTAACCCGCAAATGCGTCGCATGGAGTGGTAAACCACCTACGGTTTGCTCAGCGGCAAGGGGATTCTATCCCATAATCCGTCTACCCCGGAGGATATTTTACGTTAGGATTGTAGTCGGCCCAAGCCAGGAGCAGAATTCGTATAAACCAGCCACCGCTGGAAGTCGAACCTGGGTTAACTCACTGGGAGGAGAACCCAGAGCCACCACTGCTCCATCGAATCTTACTTTATAACCATCAGCGTTCACTAGCCGACCCAATTTTGAGTTTACAATATATACCAGAGTACCAGTGAGATGGGTGGGGATGGGGCTGATTTTGATACTTCAAAATATCAGCTACAAGAAAAAAAAAAGACACTTTTTGTATTATATACATATGCATTATATACTCTTCATAGGCCGCTCAATTAATTTTAATTGACCGGACTTAAGGATGTCAATTAATTTTGCAATAAGATTTAACTGCTGTTTTTTTTTTTTTTTTTTTTTTTTTTTTTTTTTTTTTAGAAATCTAATTTTAGCGAATTTTTATTCACCTAAAATGCAATTAGGATGAATTTTGTCATATTTGAAATCGGATATAACATTACAAATGTTTTATTAAAAGTAATGATAATAACCTATTTAACGTGTGTTCATTATCGTTATTTTCGATACAGTTGTAAAAATATAATGCATAAATATACGAATTCAAACAGTATATAACTAACACAAATTCATATATTAATTACTTCTAAGTAATAATCTAAATATAACATGAAACAAATTTTTCTTAGATTATTTCCTGATAATTTAATCAGCTGTTAATGTACTTCAGCTCAGGAAAAAGATTTTGCGGAAAATTTAAGCTAATTATTTCTACAAATCGCTTTTAAAAATTATTTTATCGAATTTTTTAATTAAAAAATGAGTTCTTTTTTTCTTAAATTTTGAAGAAAAAAATACGCATCTATTTACAAGCAGTGATACTTTCTGTGAAATTAGGTATATATAGTGGGATATATTTCCATTATATTATGTTCTACTACTTCGACACTAAATATTAAGGCATCAATACTTGCTCAATGCGCTCTTGTCCTAGAGGTCAAAGGTTATTCAAATATCTTCAAAATAAGGCTGCTTTTTTCTTAAATAAATAAAAATCTACTTGTCAAATCTACTTCTACCCTTCAAAATTAACTTGTGCCAAAGTGAACCAAAAAGGTATAGATTTCTGTGAATGTTTACTGATAAATAGTGCTGACAAAATCAGGTGTGTGTATTTGGCGTGACCTTAAAATTGATGAAGTTTCAATCAAGATGTACGGTGAAGACACAATAAAAACATCAATTGTAACAAACCGGCGAATAGCACCTCGAGTGATCGTTGAAACATTAAATTTATCAAATTCGATTTTTCATTATCATTTGAAAAGCTAAGGTTTAATCTCAAAGCTCAACATACGGGTTCCTTATGTTCTTAGGGACAGAAAATAGTACCGTCGTGTTAACGACTGTGATTTGCTTCTCAAACGTCAGGAAAATTATCCGTTTTTGAAGTGCATCATTACTGGGTATGAGAAATGTGTTGTCCGGTCTCAACAAAATATTTTAGAAGGTCAAAACTTTACTTCAAATAAGGAGGTCAAGAATCATCTGGATCAGTATTTTGCTAGCAAATAATAAAAATTTTATGAGTGTGGAATTATGCTACAGTAAGAGAAGTGGCAACAGTTATTGGGCCAGAAGGGAGAGTACATGTTGTTGCTGCCGTCCGCCATTTAGGCAGAGGGGGTGCTATTGTTCTTGTTTTCCAGTGGCACCATCTATTGCCAAGAGTTCGACTTCTGCTACGCCCATACGTCGCACCCGTTTATAGGGTGGACAAATTCATTCATCCACGGATCGTAATATCGACCTGAACCAGAGAACGATCAATCTCCACTTCAGTATCGTCAGAGATATTGATTTGTTATGTTAAGACGGATGACTTTGTGACCCGACAGATTTAATGTGCACCAGTCACCATTTACTACACGGGAAGTCTTCGACCGGTTGGATTCGAACTCCCATACTCCCAAACGCGAGTCCAGAGCCCTGCCAACCAGGCTTTCCCGACCAGGAAGAGTACATAATTCAATAAAATATTTATCCACTATAAGAAAATCGCGGAGCCGTGGAAGCTGAAGAGATAGAGCGTTCTCCTCTCAATAAAGTGACCCAGGTTCGAATCTTACCGATGGTTGATCGATACGAATTCTGCACCCGGCTTGAACCGATCACAGTGCTAAAGTAAAACATCCCTAGTGGTAGATGGATTATGAGTTAAGGTCCCCTTGCTGTCGGGCTAACCATAGGAGGTTTTGCTCTCCCTGTAACGCAAATGCAGGTTAGTTCCATCTAAAATGTCCTCCACGAAGGCCAGTTTCTCTAAATGCTTGATACATGAGCCGCGATGGCTCAGGGGATAGAGCATTCGCTTTCCAATGAGGTGAACCGGAGTTCGATCCAGGCGATGGCTGGTCGATACGAATTCCGCATCCGACTTGCACCGACCGCAGTGCTGACGTGAAATGTCCTCAGTGGTAGACGGATCATGGGTTTTGCAGTCAGGCTAACCGTGGGAGGTTCTCATGGTCTTCCTCTTCATGTAACGCAAATGTGGGTTAATTCCATCAAAAAGTCCTCCATTAAGACAAATTTCTCCTAATACTTGATCCAGGAGTTCCCTTGTCTTCTGGATTGGATTCAAAATTACAAGGCTACGGAATTGAACATTAGTAGTCTTAAACCCAAAAATTGGGTTAGCTGTTCAACGACGATTATAAAAAAAATGCTTGATCCAGGAGTTCCCTTGTCTTCTAGGTTGGAGTCAAAATTACAAGGCTACGGAGTTTAACATTGATAGATGTATATTCAGAATTAGGTCGGCTATTCAACACCGGTAGTAAAATAAACTATCAGAAAACCACCTTTGTTTTCATTTAAAAGAAAAGTAAATTATTTTCCGAACAACCCAATAGATAACTAAAAAGTATATAGAGTATTTTGCCATTTCGTCTACACCCTTCTAACGGTTGAGTTCAGTCGAGAAGAAAGAGGCTTCTTTTAAAAGGCAAAGTGAATCACGTGACGGATCTTTTGTCGTTAAACTATTTTGTGTAAAAATAAGTTATTTTAATCTCAAGGAATGAAAAGAAGACGAGTGTAATGGGTGATGAGAGAGGGTGTAACAATGTTAGGCATAAGATCCGTGAGTTCTTGGGAAAATCCTGTGGGGTGGCTCTCGAATACCTGCCCATAGCTCAAACACGATTTATCTCTGTTTAACCAAAACACACCTATGAAACAAATTTAAGAAAGATGCGCAACTTAAGATACGTACCTTTTATCTTTAAGACTTTGGAAAAGAAAAAAAAAAGAGAAAGAAAAGAACAAAGCTAAACAGTTTATGTTAGAAGGATTTCTAAGTAAGCTAGGCTGATTTATGCAATGTTTGAAGAAATGTGTTTCTTGCTTGTTCCGTTTGACAAACCATATTTGCTGATAGGGCTGATGATATTATCATTGTTTATTTTGGTACTGTTATTAGCTGCATTAAGTTTTTTTCTGAAAAAAATTCATAGATATTTTTAATTATTTTTTTAATAAGGTGCTTTGTCCTCTATTTTCGTTTTATTTTATTTTATTTTTTTAACTACAGGTTTTCTGGAAGACCCTGAGTCTTATCATTTGTTATTTTACTTCAGTTTGTTTAAATATTTGAATTTTAAATTATATTTTTTAATAAAACACTTCGTAATGTTATTTGCATAGGGATGGTCTAACCATTGGGAGAAAAAAAACTCAGAATCTCGCTCAAAAAATAATAATAATAATAACTATAATATTCTCGGAAAAAAGCAAAAAAATGTTTTTTATTATTATTATTGCAACAACATATTTCCCGAGAAGACTGAGATTTTCTTTTTGTCACTGTCTATTGTGATATTCTTTCAAATTATCTTAATTTGTTTTTTTTTCTCTATTAATTCATATAAATGTAAAATGATATTTTTTTAATTAATTGTTTTCTATTGCTGTTTTATTTGCACATGAGGCTTCGTTAAGTTTTAAATAAGAATTCCGCTATTGCTCCTAAATATAATTTAGAAACTAAATAAAGCAGCAGTTTTTTTTAAATTAAAAAAAAAAAGCAAAATATTTTCTGAGAAGGCAAAGAATTTTATCATTATTTCAATCATTAATTTTCTTTTGAAATTTATATAATTTTTAAGTAAAACTCGTGAAAATGTTTAGAAAATGAGAGGTTTGAAAATAAAAAAAGAGCAAATACTTTTTTCTTTTCTTTCTTGTAACCACATGTTTTTTGAGAGAATTGTGAGATTTATCATTGTTTATTTCAATGTTGTTTTTAACTACAAAAATTTTTTTAACATGATATTTCCGAATTTTATTTGTATAATGAAATGATTTAACCGTTAACAATAGAAACAGACTTGCGTCATTGCTTTGAACGTTACCTGATCAAATAAACAACACCTGTGGACCTTATGCGGGACTATTTTAAATCACCTGAACTAATCTTTCAACTGAGTGGGGTTCGTTTCATCAATAAATGACAACCATTGAAAATTGCCTGACCATTGAGTCAGAAATACAATGAAGTTACCAATAACAACTCTGGGAACAGTATTTGTAAGACAAACACGTGAGCTTATTCTTCTTTTTAAAACTTCTTTTCCTACATCCTGGTCATAAATAGAATATTGCCCGTTATAAACACAGTTACTGAATGTCTTTTATTCTTTTAAAGATCATCATTATCAGATTAGTCAGTTAAAATGAAAAGAAATGGTTCATAAAATGAAATAGTAAGAAAAAAATGGTAAAATAATTTATTAAATTTGCACTTTAATAATTCAACCAAAACACTCAAATAACTATAAAAAGATGATTATTTACTAAGTGTTTTTACTTAATACGGTTAAATAACCATAATTTTATCCTCTCAACTACGCCCTCCTTATGAAACCACTTAAGTTCCTTGAAACTGGATACATATTTTAGTCTAGAGGGCTAATCTGTGAACCTCATGACCTGCTATGGGGGTTCAAATCCCAGCTTTGACACCACAATATTTCTTCCATTCCTTCAACTCATGAAGAGTTTCCAATGTCCCACACTTCCCAATTGGAGAATACAGAACTCTCATTCCCGCATAAATGCAGAGTTGCTTAACAGAAGAAGTACAGTATCTCCCCTCTCTAACGATAGTTGGCACCATCAGAAAAAATAATTAAGCCACACTCCACAACATAGATGGCACCACGGTTCATTTTAAAAACAAAACTTAACTCCAAATTAACTTCCATTTCCATTACCTAACTAAAAGTCTAAATTCCATAATAAATCCCATTTTATTTATTGTTAAGTGATAATAGTTACAAATCTGTATAATTTTTTATTCGCGGCTTTTTAACCATACCAGATGTAAACGGTTTTAAAACCGCAAAGAAACGTTCCTAACTTACAGTTAGGAGCGTTTCTTTGCAGTTTTTCTCTAACTTACTGTTAGGACCGACTGCTGTCTGTCCATCTGATTGCCGTAAGGATTACGGTTGATCAGATGGGCAGACAGCGGTCGGTTATTTTACCGTAATTTTAGAATGAAAATTCTAACATACGGAATATAAATACTAAATCGGAGTCTATGAAATTGAAATAAAATAAATGTCAATACAAGATTTAGTGGCAAAGAAATCAGCAATTAATGTCAAATGATATTCAATTTAAATATCGAGGATCGTCTATTATTAAAGAAATCTCTTTTCTATGCTCTCTCTATTTTGTCAATACAATAATAAAGTCATAGAAGGCTATTACAAACTTCATTCTTCTGCATTGATGCTAAATGCCAGAACTTCCTGACATCGGAAAAAGAAAAATTAAAAATAATTCTAAGAATCATCTGGCCCAATATTTTATATCAAATAAAGATCTTTCAACAATAGCTAATATCAAATATATTAGTGAAGAAATCATAAAACTAAAATGATACTAAGAACTGATTGGTCTAATCATTCTAATTACGATCACACTGATACCAGACGAAAGAAGAAAAAAGGGAAGACTAGGGCTTATAAAACAAAAGGGCATAAAGGAAGTCCTGGTCAAAACAGGACTGACAAGTTGGAAGGAAGCAACTTGCTTGGCCAAAGACAGGTAAAAAACACCCAAGATTTTATGTGGCAGCTTGGCATGAAAGGGATGAGCAGGTACAGTAAATATTAAAATTTAGTAAAAAGAAAAAAATATCTAATGAAGATTAAGTTGAGGAGTAACGTGTAAATATAATATTATATTAAATAGAATTCAATTTGAACAATCTATTTCTAAAGGGAATCCAACCAACTAAAAAAAAAAAAAAAACTTTTTTCAAAATATTTCAAATATGCTTTAAATTTTAAAAGAACAATTTTCATAATTTATCCATTGTCACTAAACCAGCGAATTTTTAAATAAAATTTGCAATTTTAGTAATATTTAAATAATAAAAAATACAAATTTAAAAATCATACATCAATTGGTCGTATTCTTATTCTTAGTGAATTAGATTAGCCAATTGGTGACTTAGTGATTCGCCTTGTTCAGCGAAATAATTAAAAGCAAATGATCGATTTGATAAATTAACGAATAAGTAAATGGTGGAATCTTTAACTCGATAAATTAATTTATAAATAAATCAATAAACAACAATATTCATGATATGGCAGTATAATAACACAATTGTTTCATCTCTCACTTCCTTCGTAAAATTACAATTTGATTTTTGAATTTCAGAAACTTCTTCCTATGATTTAAAATTACCAGCTGGGATATTTTTTGTTATTTCTCTAGAGTTCTAGAATACCCAAGTAAAAAAGTTCTAATTATCTATCATTATTTATTTTTCTGGAATTAATTATGTTAGATAGAATGACAGAGAAATTAAATTAATCCACGAAGACGTATTATGTGTTACAGCTTAAACACATAATTAAAAGAATGTTTAATTGGAAGCTTATCAATATATTTCACAACAATCTCAATGTCACAAATTTATTTTTTTTCGTGATTTTTAATTAAATTAGTAATTGAATTTATTGAAATCAATTACCCGCGATATTTGTTTTCCCAAAAATATTGCTTTTATTAAAATGGTTTCCTTTAATCGATTAATTTTCTTTTAATTATAAAATAATATATACTTCTAGAAATTATCTGATAATGGTTTTTTGGTGGGCTTATAAAAAACCATTTATCAGAGAGATATTCAAAGAAAAAAAAATGTTCTCGTCAATTTTGAAACAATAATCACCCCGATATTCTTAGATTGGCAGGGAGAACGACAGTTAACTGTTGAGGGGTGGTTAGGGAGGGGCGGCTTCTCACTGGGGCGGGGTGGAGCAGTAGCCCTAAGCTAGGGCGTCACCTCCTCCCTCTGTCAATCACCTCATGACGCGTGGGTATTTGGGCTCATCACACCCAAACGTAGAGGCGATCGAAAGAATTCGATTTCGTTCCAATGCTTTGGAAAATGTAGGGAGGGGGATGACTTAACGGCAGGTTAGAGGGGTGTGATGAAACGTGTTATCCCTTTTTTTTTCTTTCTCTTTATAAGTTTATTTTATTATTTCGGTGAAAACGATTTTTTTTAATATATATTATTTTTAATTTTTAGATGAACCACTCCTGCCGAAAAATCGAACGGTTAAAATGAACGACGATGTAACCTCACGATGTCGTGACATGAAAACCGAAAGGAACTTAAAGATTCGACAGTAATTATTTTGATTTTTTTGTTCTTGTGTTAAGGATGCACGATTCTTTTTGTAATTATAACAATTTTTGTCTGAGAATTTTGTCCAAAGCAAAGAAAAAAAAAACGATGTTTGAAAATTGATAAGGAAATTATTTTCTTACCCGGATACCACATACATTGTGCCATACTGACATCATTTTTTGCGATGCATATTTGTGTTTGTAAAACTAGTGATGTAACGAATAGTGATTTGGCCATATAAAGGAATACTGAATATTCGGCTACCAAAAAACAAAACAAAAAAAANAAAAAAAAAAAAAAAAAAAAAAAAAAAAAAAAAAAAAAAAAAAAAAAAAAATCATTAATGAATAATTACTTTTTTATGCATAAAATTGCTGTCATTATTGAAAAACAATCAAAACTTAGCTGTATTATTGGTATGGGATAAATAAAAAAAAACCTTAATAGAAATGAAGATGATTTAATTTAATAAAAATTCGAAATATATAAAATGAATAAAAAAACTGACTAACAGCTATTAAAAAATAAATAAACTTGTAAAATTGAGGAAAAAAGAGAAATCTGAAAAAAACATCCTCTTAAATCTTAAAAAAAAATTTAAAATCGGTAAAAAATATTATCTATAAAATGATAAAAGAGATAACGCCTATCAAAAGCATTTTCAAAAATGCAGTGCTATCATAAAAACAACCATAAAAAAAGTTATTATCAAAACAGAAAAATAAAAAGCGATTTTAATTTTTGGAATTTTTTTTATAGCTAAACATTGCAGTTCTTCAATTACCGTATTTTCAAGAAAAAGTGAAGATAAATAGAAACCCTCTTACTTTCATATCGTCAGAATAAAAACGTCTATAAAAACATAAGTTTTTTAAAAAAGAAAAGGATAGATATAAATGAAAACAAAAGTAGTTCTAAATTTTTAAACGAAAGATTTAATGCTGAAAATTTCAATTTAGCATTTTCTCGTTGTTTATTTTTAGAAAAAAGTGAGCATGAAATAATAACGTTCATTAAAAACGCTTATTTAAAAAAATACTGTCATTATGAAAAACGCCAATAAAAAGAAAAGTTAATAAAAAAGCGAAAGAGAAACAGAAAAGGAAATGTTCAGAAAAAAATAATTCTGAAACATAACATGAATATTGAAAGTCACTTACCGTACAGAAAAAAAACTGAATGTCAATTAGAAATGATCCGTTAAAATTCTGCACTATACTTATAACAGAAAAACAAGTAAAAAAGAAACTAATAAAAAATAAAATTTTCAATTTTTAAAACAAAACGAGTTTTTTAAAAAAAAACGACGAAATTGACTTGCATGAATATAATTTAAAAAAAAATCAGCATTACAAAACTCATGATTCAGTATAAAGTAATCTAGTTTTAATTCTTAAAATTTCGCTTTTCTATTTGTCTATCAGAACATAAATGAACAAGTTTTAGAGCTTAACAAATGTATGTAAAAACCGTTTCTAATAATGCATAGTGAAAAATACGATTTTAGATTATTTTTTACGAATCGAAAACTTTTCAAATTATACTCTGACAAATATTCGGACAACCGAATATTCGATAAAAAGGACGAATAGACCGAATAATAGGCGAATATTAGTTACACAACTAATATAAACTATATCTAATCTAAAGACAGATTAGAACTAGGGAACAAACTACATCATAGAGACGCCTCTGTGTAGAATGAAAAAATAAATTCCCCCTAGAGGCATTATTTCGCACATAAAAGCAGATATTTAAAATATTCGTAACCTAGCCTCTGAACGACTACTTTTTTTTAAAAAAAGAGATGTGAACATGATTACATGTATTTCTCAAAGGTTCAAAAGCTAGAATTGACTATCGTCAAGTGTAAAGGATAAGGAAAACTCTAAGTTAGACACAAAGAAAGGGAAGTTACAATTTTCTGTCACAATTAATGAATTACCCTTTTAGATTATGACTGACTGATAATTAAATCGTTGCGTAGGTTAAAAAAATTATAACATTTCGCTTTTATATAGAAGTATAACAGCTGAGCAGTCCCAAACTTAAAAAAAAGAGGGTTTATTAAAAAATTTAGTAGCCCTAAACTATTAAATCGCATTATGAGTTTATTACTATCTGTAGCCTTTTTTAGATGAAAATGCTACTTACGTGTTTTTTTTACCTTTACACTTTTGTCTAGAACGTTATTTATTAAAAAAAAATTTTTTTAGAAGAAAATATACTCAAAAAGGTTCTAAATTCATCGCTGTCCTTAACAATTAAGAATATAATTTTTTTACTATTTTCCAAAATATTAGCAAACATAAGAAGAAAATTTAATAAAAATTTAAAGAAAAATAAATAAAATAAGTGCTGGAATAAATACGAGTAGATTTTTGAATAGTCTTAAAGAAATATATGATTTTTCATTCCGATATTCAAAACGATTATTAAATTTTGAAATGTTTATCCTCAATATTATAAAATTTCTTCTTCTCATTTTTTCCCCTCTACACTCCTTCTCTCTCTCTCTCTGTCTCTTTTTGCCAAATATTTTAGAGGCTAATAAATATTATTGTTTTTCAAACTATTGCGAACGCAATTTTTTATTTCTATCACGATGTTTCATACCACTTCTTTTTACTTAAAACTAGCCACCTCCGTAGACCAGCTGGTCCACCTTTTTAAATAAGTAGCATTTTAAATATTACGGGATTTAAAACTGTACAACAAACAAAAATAAGTATATTTATGTTTAAAATTACCTCAAACGGTGTGAAATACATTATTTTTTCAATATTCTATTACCTATGTCACCCTGCTTCTTTGTTTGGAGCTCTTGGCGCAAGAGCCAGTTGTGGCTATACCGCGTTCACAACTAGGTGAATATTAAACTTCTTTGTAGTGGGTTAAAACCTGGATTGATGCATAGATACCAATGTTCTTGAGGTAAGAGAAAATGTTATGATGAGGGTTATTTCCAATTTTATGTTAACCCAGCATATGCAACAATGTTACCCTGCATATTTATTTCTAGTCCTCTTTACTTTTGGACTTTAACTATAAGTTTAGCGATATTTAAGAATATTCAATTTTTTTCTAGTGGCTTCGTCTGCTTCCATTTTTAAAAAAAATATCTTGTAAGAATCCTGTTAAGATGACAACGCACGTTTTAATCAGTAACAATGGTTTTCATCAATGAAATTTTGTATTTTCGATACCGTGTCTAAACGACACAACGCCGGAAAAAGGGTACTTTCTTATAAACCAAACTTTGAAAACTGCTGTTAAAAAAAGAAAAAAAAAAACGATCCAAATAAGTGTTTCCGTTCTCGAATTATTAATGAACAGACAGACTTTTCCTTTTATATGCATAGCGATGAATATAAAATGAAAATAGCGGCAGTGTTAAAATTTTTCATAAAAAGTTAGGAATGAAATGATTTCCTAAACTTTTCACTGGACAAATTTAAAACTTGTGGTACTTAAATGGGGAAAAATGGTGGAGGTTAATGTACTATTACACCCTCCATTCCTACTGTTATAACTATTAATTGCACACATTACCAGTTTAAAAATAATAATATTAAAATATTTTGAAGCACACTTAACTATTGTGTTGACTCAACATGCTTCAAATGTACCACATTCTGATAACTATTTTGTTTAAAACAAAAATCAACTGAAGAAATTTTTTTTTTTATATCGTAATCCCCCTTATTATTTGAAGTTTCCAGGAGCCGTAAAAGTGTTTTCACTACACTTGAGGATTGTATGCGGAGAAACTAGTTTTACCAATATAAATGGGCAACGGAAAACTGGTTTTTCTTTGGAACGATTTTACTATTATTGTAATTACTTTATTCTTACAATGATATTTACAGAGATTTTCTTGATTTATACTATGATGCTAATTTTTCAAAAAAGTTAGGATTTTTATTTCCTGCTAATGTTACAACAAATTTTGCCTTTGACTTTTAACTGCAGGTTGTAAAAACATTAAAAACTAAACGTTCTTATAATAACTGTAAATATAGTTTGGAAAGTGAATATATATTTTTGTTTTTGTGATAGTTTAATATTTCTTCAGATTGATATACAAAGGCCGGGATAGCCTGGACGTTAGGGTGCTGGGCCCATGTCCGAGAGTTCGTGGGTTCGAACCCGACCGGCCGAAGACTCACCGTGTAGTAAAGTGACTGATGCACGTTAAATCTGTCGAGTCGCAAAAGTCCTCCATGTTCCCATAACAAATCAGAACCTCTGGGGGTACTGGATTGGAGATCGATCGTTCTCTGATTCTGGTCAAAATTACGATCTGTGGATGAATGAATGGATGTATGAATGGGTTCGCCCTATAAACGGGTGTGACGTATGGTGTGGCAGAAGTCGAATTATTGGCCATAGATGGCGCCACTAGAAAACAAGAACAGTCGCATCCCCTCTGCCTAAAAGAGGCATACGTCAAAAACAATAACAACAACATCTAATATACAACGTTGCTTTCTTATTTAACTTAAAAACTCTTTAGTTTCTGGTCTTCAGTTTCACGAAGGTTATTTAATTTAATTTAATTTAATTTAACCCCATCCAACCTCAATAGGGGGCATCCGGGGAACTCTGAAGTCCCGAAATGCACGTCTGTGTCTTATAAAAATGCAAGAAAACGAATCGATTATGATGAGCAAAGGAGGCCTTCAAATGAAGCAACCCTGAGAGTGACCTTTGGTTGCACGTGTGTAAATGTACAGATGTGAAGATGTGGCTGCTTACAGTGCTCTAAGTTACAACTGAAGAATGTTCACGAAGGTAAAAAATGCTTAGTCGAAGATCAAGCTAATTTGTACGAATGAACTTGTGTTGTACCAGCTATACTAGCACTCGCCTCTTGCATATTGGCACTTTCAACTTTTAAATATAGCAAGTTTGGGAATTTTTAGTGAATAAAAGGGTTTGGTTTTGCTAAGTTGCTCTCAATATTTTGCTGGTTTTCTCTCAATGCTGCATATTTTAGCTTCTAAAACCTAAATACTTGCATCCGACTGGATTAATTAATATTTAAAATGAACAATTGCTTTACTGTTCTATATCAAGTTTAGACGATAGTAATTTGTAGTATTATAAAATTTTCTCCAATTTTACTGAGACTCAGAAGTTAATTTATAAAAATTGTAATTCTTTCATTGGGTGTAATTTTTTTTATCGCCATTAATAAAGATGAGACGGCTGCAGACGATTTTCTTTCTTTTAAATATTTTAAAGATGGCATCAGTGATATTTGTGAGCTTATAACTCTTATTTAAAAAAAATGAGTTATTTCACGCTCATTAGTATTTAATTATTTTTTATTTGTTATGTCAGATAAACTCAATGATCAGCATGAATATGATGCAGATTATCGAGAAATAGTAATCATTCGTAAACGGGAAATATATAAAATCGCAGTAGTATTATTGACTGTAATGAGGCTTAATTAATTTAGTAATATATACGAATTGAAATAAAAAGTACGCTGTGTACTAAAAAAAAAAAAGAAGAAAAAAAAAAAAGGAAGAAATTGTTTGAATCCGTTTAAGAGAACCGTAAAGAAATCGCCAATCATTGGCGAAAATAAAACTTGGTTAATTTTGGTAAGAAGTATAACTGGAATTAAAAGAAAGCTTCTCTAAGAATTTTAAATCAAAAAATAAGCGAGAAATGACACTAATTCGTTTAGGACAAATGCAAAAAACTGTCATATTATTATTGATGTCCAATGTTGCTTAATTTTGGTAATAAATACTACTGGTGTTACGGTAATTGGTTCAGCTTTAATAGGCACCAAATGTAGATTTATTAATAAAATGTATTTAAATAGTTTATTTGATACCTATTAAATAATCATTAATATAAATACTTAATAAAGAAGTTTTTACGATCCCTCTAAAGGGATAAGTACCAGGAAAATCACGTGATGATCATGGTAAAGTTTGACTAACATTAATTGGCTTCGAGCAACAGAATCATGCCAAATGATTTTGAATCTAGTAAATTTTGATGGGATTAACTAAAAAAGCGTGTTTTGCTTAATCTAACAACGACAAAGCAATCGGGAAGGACAAAATATAAAAATAAACATAAAAGAATTATTTTAGCTTAATTAATTGTCATTCAGTTTTGTGCAGGATTTCTTAGTGTTGTCCTGTACTGATATATTGATAGCTGATTTTTTTCCAATCCGAATGAAGAACGAGTATTCAGCTAGTATGTGATAAATAAAAATTTATTTCGTGCTTGCTAACAAACAACAATATAGATACACTTTAATTTATAAAAATAAAATGAAGTGATTTCTTTTACTGATTAATTTGATTGAATTGTTTTTGCTTGATCTTCCAATTTTATTCTAACCATATATGCAAATTTATCAATTTGTACATAAGAAATAAGAGCCTTGGGTAAGTTTAACAAGTTCCAAACGTCAGCATTGCATATGTTGTTATTTAATTTCAAGACTTGTCGAATATTAAAGCGGGTAATGTGCTGCAAAGTTGGGATATTAGTATTGATAAGATTATTCGAATGTTTCTGTAGCGTTCCCATGATTGCCTGCCATGTTTGACTGTAATATGGAGTATCAATTAACAGCATATTAGCGCAAGTGATATATCGATCATGATCTACAGGTCTTCTAGGTTCTAAACTGCCAAGAACATGTGTCGCAAGACCACGATTTTTAATTAAGCGAAGAATCGGATGCGTGTCAGTGGACAAAGGGCAGGGGTCATTACCTAGGGCCAAAGCTCCAAGGTTAAGCAATCGGTGAACTATATCTGGTCTGCCCATAGAGGTGGCAAGCCGTAATGGTCTTAAGCATTCATCAAAGCATTGATCATAGTTCTCATCATCGTTAGTAGCATGCTTATTAAAACAGCATCGCTTTAGAATTTGCAAAGAAAAGTCTATAGGTTTTTTAAGTTTTTTACTTCTATAATCCATATATTGTAGTTCATTAGTCAAAGCGAAAGTCAATATTTCCCAAAGAATTTCCTGGAGCATATGTTCCTCGATTTTCTGTAGTTCTCCGACACTTTGATTAAAGAGTAGTGCTAAAAACATGGGGTCGAAATTTTTATAACGCCGGTACAGAGTGTCTAGAAAATCCTGCATCATTTTATTTTTCAACTTCACATCAACGTTGCCATTTTCACACAACATCGAAAATTTCTTGCACCATTGTAACACCATTTTGTAACCGGTAATGGAAGATCTTTGTTCTTTATTAAAAGAATCTACGTCGCTGAATCTTGTTAAAACCGCATTGTTTACTTTCCATCTTCTGAAGGAATGTGAGAAAAAGACTGCGTTGTTCGTTCCAAAGTTCATTAAGAAACTGCTAACTAAACCCATTTCATTTGTTGATTTATGAATTTTGAAGAAATCACAACTTTTGAAATTAAACTCTCGGAAAAAGCTACTTCGTTCTTAAATTCATACAAAAACTGTTAACTACACCCATCTCATTTGTTGATTTATGAATTTTAGAGAAATCACAACTTTTAAACTCTAAAAAGTTACGTTTGGTCTACCTTCAATATTAGTCATGACAATGACATCTCTTAAATTTATATACCTGGTTGAAAAACTTCACTTAATAGAGATGCCCAAAAACAGAGGCTGAGCTATATCACTTAAATGAAATAAATAAATTAATTGTCGTTTGCACCATTCCTATTGGACGATTCATATTCTCATCCCAATAGAAACGTATTTCTATTGGTTGCTATCTTTAAGTGATTGATCTTAGATGGATTTCTAATGGACAAATAAGTGAAGTGACTTCAGATTAAACATCTCTATAGAGATGTCCCCAATGATACTACTAAGCTACATTACCTTCCATTGATTTGTCTGTTACAGAAGAGATTAATTCCTAAACAGACAAAAAAATCTAAATCGTCAGAATCCTTAAAAAAACAATAAATTTTGTAATTTCAACAAAAATGTATGGAGAGTTCATTTGTAGCAATCCCGTTCACTGGCAGCTCGATTGAAATATTTTGCAACTCCTAACTCTATTATTTGAATGCACGTGTGATACCAGAATTTATCATTTTGACTATTATTTGTGTTAATTCAGAGATGGCGCTGCCATCGCATTGCTTTTGGTAGTTTTCTCCTTCCTAAAAGGAGTAATTAGTATTCTAACCGGCAACGAGCAAGGTTGTCCGGCTTAAGCTCATTTGTTTATATTTTGTTTTTCCTAATTTTTAATAAATGTTATTAAGTTTAACCTTGGTATTTATTCAATAAGTCCATACTCACGAACCGCAGATACTACAGCACGATTATTTTGACAAGATTTAACTCAGATTAAATTGGTTAGATTTAGATTTCTCGCATATGAGCCAAAACCGGACATTTGGCTACAAATAGCAAAGACATTGCGGTGCAATTAGCAACATATGAAGCATAATGATGTCTTATCAACTGAGAAGACTGAGCGAAAAGTTTGATTATTATACAGAAAAAAAAATATGTCTGCCATCTCTAAAATAAACTTTAAAAAAAAGTATTGTTCGAGGGGAAACTACAATTTTAACAGTTCGAGTTGTGTTGTTCTGTCATGTCTTTTTAGGGGAAACTGCTCAGAAAATGGAAGTTGAGTGTAAGGAGCCGAATCCTTCTAAAAAAGTATTTAAATTAAGTTGTGCAATAAATATTCAAGTTCGCTATTTTATTTATTTATTTTTTGCACCATTTTGCGCCAAATTATTGTAAAAAAATTCGCTATTTTTTTTTAATTTAAATGTTTGCTTAGATGCTGAATTTAATGCTCAATAGTGATTGTTACGTAATGTTTCATTCAATCACCAATTACCTAGTGTACCTTGTACCAAAAATAACCGATGATTTAAAAAAATCGATTAAAAAAACGAAAGAAAATATAAATGCAGTATTCGCTGCGTTTTATTCGGAAAAAAAGTTAGTTTATTCAATTATCAAATTTAAAAAAAAAAACTGATATTTTGATCATTGATATTTTGATGTCATTTTTATTGGAAAAATAAACTATTAAAAACAATATTTTCAAAATAACCACCTTTTGCAGTAATAGCATCTGATGAAAAAATCAATAGGATTCTGTGCAGTATTTCAGTTGGAATAGTCTGACATGTAACAGAAAATATTGAAATCAATTTTCATACATAGCTGTGCCATCTATTGACGAATTTTTTAACAAATAGTCAACCATAATTACTTATATTGCTACCAAGATTAGTACTCTTTATAATTATATTGGGAAAAATTATTTTACACTCAGATATTAATTAAACGCTACAAACACTCAAGCATTATAGATATCAATTATTTCACTCCAACTATGCTGCAGTAAAATAAAAACTTAATTAAACTAAAATTGCTGTTAAAATAAAAACTTAGTAACTGAGTACGTTTTTTTTTTATAACCGTCGTTGAACAGCCGACCCAATTTTTGGGTTTACGACTACTAATGTTCAACTCCGTAGTCTTGTAATTTTCAACCCAATCCAGAAGACAAGGAAACTGCTGGATCAAGTATTGGGAGAAATTTGCTTTCATGGAGGACTTTCTGATGTGACAAAACCGCATTTACGTCACATAGTGAGGAAAACCACGAAAACCTCCCAAAGTTGGCCTGACGGCAAGTGGACTCTAACCCATGATCCGTCTACCACTGAGGATATTTCACGTCAGCACTGTGGCCAATGCAAGCCGGATGCGGAATTCGTATCGACCAGCCATCGCCAGGATCGAACCCGGTTCACCTCATTGGAAGACGAACTCTCTATCCCCTGGGCCATCGCGGCTCTAGTAACTGAGTACTAGCAAACTGAAAGAATGCGTGTTTAGGCCCAACCGTGTTATTTATATAAAATTTAACTGGATGCCTGAAAGTGACGTCACGCACCTGGGCCAAACCTGATTGGCTTATTAATCGAAGAATACTACGATTAACCTTCGATGACGTCGCTTGCAGATATCAAATTAATAATTTAATAAAGTTTTTTTTTTTCAAGAATTTCTGAGAGAAAATTATTGTATGTGTGTCATTAGAAATGTTTAGTAAAAAAATGGGAAGGCGAAAAACGGAAGAAAAAGAATATCTTTTTAAACGTTAAACTTTTTTCGAATGCGACAATAATACCCTCAATTTATAAACGCTCAATCATAAATACGCTCAATTTATTTTCAAAATTTATGAGATGATGCATCAGAATTTAAATAAAATTTATAAATTTACATTCCAAATAAGCTTCTATTACAATTGTATTTTAACAACAACAAAAAAGCGATATGTGCCTTACTATATTTTCTTACTTCATTTTAAAGAAATTGTTTTTCCCAGATAATTTTATTTAGTGATTATTGAAAATAATACTGCAATTAAAACGTAATACGAAAAGGATTCAATTGCAATGTACTTAAATATTCAGTAAAACACTTTTGAAATTTTCTGTGGAATTGATATTTTTATAAAATTGAACATTCTTTATAGAGAGGGGTGTATACGAAGTGTAACGCTTATTTATACGTTTGGATTTCTTTGCAAAATGGGGTAATTTAATAAAATCGAGAATTTGCTACGAAAATTCGTATGAGAAATCAGACAATTATTTATGTATACTTTTTGAGAAATAGGGTGTTATAATTAAATAGAACATTTGTTACAGAATAGAGAGAATGATAAATAAAATACTTACTTATATACTTTCGAATTTTACTGTGATATCGGGTATTTTTTAACAAAATTGAAAATCTGCTATGGACCAAGAAATATAAGAAATGCGGAATTTTTTTTATGTAAGGAGGTATTTTTATAAAATTGAATATTCATAAAAAAAAGAGAAGAATATAAGAAATGCAACACATATTTACTTTTAAATTTTACTGTGAAATGGGATATTTTAATAAAATTGAACATTTGTTGTAGAAAAGAAACTTGGCTATTAATTATTTACTTTTTTTTGTGAAAGGGGTATTGTTATAAAATTGAACATTTAACGTAATTGAATGGGAAGTACAATAAATATAATTACAATTATGATAAGTTGTTGTTAATTTACGTCGCACTAGAGCTACACAATGGGCTATTGGCGACGGTCTGGGAAGCATCCCGGAGGATGATCCGAAGACATGCCATCACAATTTTGATCCTCTGCGGAGGGGATGGCACCCCCGCTTCGGTAGCCCGACGACCTACACGCGAAGTCGAGCACTTTACGGTAGCACAGTTTTAACGAGGACCCATACCGCACACCCTCGGTCCCTACGCAGACTGATCCAAGTGGTCACCCACCCGCACACTGACCGCAGCCAGTGATGCTTGACTTCGGTGATCTGCTGGGAGCCGTGTCTTAACGATCAGTCCACTGAGGGACACAATTATGATAAGAGAAAGTTTCATGCTATTTTTGCGAAATATTTTATGAAGGACTTATTTTACACGTATTTTATAAAATTAACAAATTGCGACATATTTTATAAAATTAACAATTTTATGTTTTCAGCATTATAAATGTGAGTAATAAAGTTTTTTCCCCGTTCAGAGTTTCTCTAAATAAATCTTCAAAGCGCCTTAATTGAATATTATCACGCAAAACATGAAGAACAGAACCGCAAATCACGAGGCTAATCCCTTCTAAGTACACCACATATTTTTCAGGCATGTAGTGGTCGTTTAATTTATGTGCATTGTACGTGCTTAGTCCAATATTTTATTCTTATTAATGAATGTTATCGTGTTGCAATACGCCAATCCGGTTTTGTAATCACCACACCCGCGGCTATATTATCCAAGGATTTTTACTTGATTTAATTTCATACTTGGAAATACTGACGTTATCGAGATTGGCTATAATTACAGGTATAAATCAATTAGATCGATTTCAAAATCGGTTATTTTTGAAGAGCGGACATACAATGTAACACTATTCTAAATCGTATTGCTACTTTCAGCTACATTAAGTTCTTCTGGATTAAACGAAACTTTAATCCTTTTTTTTCCTTCATTCGAAAAGGAAATGCTAATTTTATATTTCATGCATATACTATATTTATAGGGCATGCGTCCCAATTTCAGATTATGGAATTATATTTTATTATTCTTTTGATGATTCTTTAATTTGGTGTTATTTATTTGAAACGCTCATAAATCAATAAGATCAATTTAAAAATCTGTTATTTTGGAATCGTGTACTTATAATGTCATATTATTCTTAATTGTATTGTTACTTTCAGACACATTATGTTTCCCTGGGTTAAACGTGCCTTAATATTCTTAATCGTATTGTTACGTTCATCCTTAAAGACCTGAAACTTCTTTCTAAAACCTTAAAGATCTGAAGCTGTTAAATTGTTCGCAGACAAAAATGATAACAATTGTCCATACGTCACATCATTCAATAGTTACTGCAGGATTTTAAGGAATTTCCAGAAATTTTAAATGTATGATAGTAGCTTAACCAATTACTGTTTAACAAGACACTGTAACATTTCATACACTACAGACCCTTTTAAAATCTTTAAGATATTAGTTGAAATTGTTGCTTCTTAGTTTGCTAGTGCCTTTATAAGTTGTGGTAATAATTATTGGTGGGATTATTTGAAAATTTTTTATTAAAATATTATACAAAAGAAGAAAAAAAAACCAACTAAAATATATAGTTGATATCACATTAGTAGGAGAATGGACTGAACGAGAAAGAAAACATGACGTAAAACCAAATATTCTCACACAAAAAATAAAACAAAATAAAGAGAGGAGAAATGAAAAGGGGGTATGGTACGAAAACTCAAATTCAAACTTAAAATCGCTTATACGGACTTTTTTTTAATCCTCTTTCGAATAGTTAGATAATTAAGAATTAGTTTTCCATTCGCAATATCATTTTCATTTATAAAAAAGAATATGCGTTTTGAAAGAAATTAAGTTCAGAATTGCAGTTAACATCAAAAATAATTTAGTACTTAGATGTTTGAAAGTGTGACAGAAATCAGAAAAAGCTTAATAATTGCTGATCTAAACTTTCTTGATTGGAGGCATATGTTGCTCATTAATTTATTTTTTCTAGAGGTTTTTTGCTTTATTCAATATATGATGACTCACAGTCATTGCAAAAAATACATTACCACATTTCCTAAGGTTTGGGATAGGATATTTCCTCTTAGGGTAGCTAAATTTATCAGCAATTTTAAAAATCACTCTAAAATCCGATCTCTTTAAAATCATGAAAACTTTGAAACATAATGGAAAATTATAAGGCCGAACAGGTTTGTCTTGCACAATTGGGGAAAACTTTGAAAGCGTGATGGGTTTTTAAATTTTATTACAGCTCTGTTAATTTCTGTGAGAGACAAAAAGCTCCTTTTTTCATGGAAAAAAAATTTTTTTAGCAATTTTTTGTAATTCAAACTGCATAATTTGAGGTGGCTTGTTCTTTCTGAAAGGTGTATGGTTTTTTAAGAAGTTTTAATAAATATTCACACATTTTTACACCAGTTTTATTCTTCAATAAATTGGAGTCGCCATTAAAACCATCGAATCATTTACACTAACCCATATTGGGACATAATTTTTTTTTTTAAATTAACGTTTTTCGCTTTAATTTGCATAAATCTAATTGGTGGTTGTCAAACGGAAACCATTTTTCAACCAGTCTATCTGAACAAAGAAAAAAAAAAAAAAAGAGGGAGAACATCTTTTAAGATGAACAAACAAAGCGAAAGAATTCTTACTATCACAATTTCACCTAGGAATGAAATTCATTTTTCTTTCGATCATTAATAATGAAAGAAGAATCCAGAAGATAGAAGAAAAAAAAGGCACCTCTAGTCTCCCGTGGATTCAGATATTTGATTGTAGAAAGGTTGTCATCTCAGTAATTGAAAGTTTAGAAGCCTTGCAAATCTGAAATCGGCAAGAATCCTATAATTAAGTTATCAAGCTTTTCTTTCACGCATCTACTTTGATATATTGTGGCTCGTCTGTGGCTGTCTATCATAAAACGAAACACGACGTAGCGATTTTTTCTCATCACATAACCATGCACTTCGTTCAGTACAAAATAACAATTTGGGTAAAATATGTTTTGTTGAAATGATAAATGAGGTTTAAGTTTTCAGTTATCCTGAATGAATTGATGGTGATGCTTTGAAATGTTACTTTTTATCTACACGGAGAAAAAATATGTCCATGAGAAGTTTTAAATAATAGTCAAAATAATTGATTGCGTTCTTTATTTTCTCACTTCTTTTTATCTGACTTGACTTTTTTCCATATGTAAAGACGGAATTTCATGGTATAAGACTTTTCTCCCATTTCTTTGAACTTTTGAAACTTTGAACCATAATATCGTTCAAATTTATTGCAATCTTAAAATATCATGTTTGTCCATATTATCGTGCATAATTTTTTCATCTATCTATAATTCTATCATCGTGCAAAATTCTATCGTGTATGATTCAGTTATGGAAGAATAATTCTAGAAACCGGGTACCTAGATATATCTATTTTATTTTATAACCGTCGTTGAACAGCCGACCCAAATTTCTGTTTACGACTGCTTACGTTCAACTCCGTAGCCTCGTAACTTTGATCTCAATCCAGAAGACAAGGGAATTCCTGGATTATTGGAAGAAATTTGCATTCGTGGAGGATTTTTTGATGGAACTAACCCGCATTTGACTAACATGGAGAGGAAAACTTCGAACACTTCCCAAGGTCAGCCTGATGGCAAGGGGATTCTAACCATGGTCCGTCTACCATTGAGGATATTTAACGTCAGTCAGCCGGGTGCGGAATTCGTATCGACCAGCTATCACTGGGATTCGAACTCGGTTCAAATCATTGAAAGGCGAATGCTCTATCCCCTGAACCACCACGGCTTTCATATATATCTATTGAAGAAAGGTTGTCTTATTAATAAATGTTTGTTGTGAGTTGTATGTAGATCCGAAATCAGTAAGAATTCTGTAATCAGTCTCTCTTCTTCTGCACAACTACCTTGATGTATTGTGTCTGTCTTTTATAAGAAAATATGCAGCGACTTTTTTTTTTCCAATCACATCTGAGAGTTATATACATTAATATGTTTTATTGAAATGATTAATGAGGCTTAAAATTTTTCAGTTCATTTGATATTTGAGTGAATTGATGATGTTTTAGAATATTGCTTTGTATCAATGTGATCTGAGATTGTGAGGTTTTTAAATTTTTATGTTCCAGTTGACGATTCGAAAATTAAAAGATTTTTAAATCTTTAAAAATTATTAATTATTATTTTCATTGGAAAGTGAGATTTTTTTTGAGAGGGAATAACTTTAAAATTTTCATGTTCCAGATGACGATTCGAAAATTAAAAGATTTTTAAATCTTATTAACTAATATTATTAACTAAATAATTTTCATTTCTTTTTCTTCTTTAAGGTAACAATTTAAAAATTGAAAGATAAAAATTGTTATTTTCTAAGTGCGAAATTTTTCCTTTCACGCACTTCTGAACTTGGTTAAATACAGAATAACAATAATCAAATAGAGATGTTTTTTTTTAAAATAATTAATGAGGTTTAATTTTTCAGTTATTTTGCATGAACTGATGCTCCTTTGAATATTATTCATTATCAATTATTCAACAATCAATTGCATTCTTTACCTTTCTCTTTTACTTGATTTTATTTTTTCTGTAATGATAAAGACGGTATTTCTTTTAGAGCTTTTCACTAATTTCTTGACCTTTTAGACTGTTTAAAATTTTAAACATCACATCTGAACTGAATGGAATTTTTTAAGAGCTGAGATTTATCTTTTTAACAATCGAAAATGCTTTTTTTTACACATTTTATTGACAAGCCCATTACGAAGTTTCCAATTATTAGCTCTTAAAAACTGGAGCAGCCGTTTTATGGCCAAGATATTATCACGGTAATTGTAATTTCCATTTAATTTAGATCCCCTAAAAAAGTTTTGACTTGAATTTTAACACACATTTTCTTTTTAATAGTATATTCATGGGACTAAATGTGAAAGGTGTTGTGTTTCTGTTTTAACTTAATACAAATACTTCACTGAATGGATTCAGGGATTTCACTGAATGGATCCATCAAGAAAGCAAATTTCCCTTTTTTACCGACTTAAAAAGACAAGGGCTCAGATGTAAACGTCATCACCTTAAATCTACAACTTGGAAAAAATGATCATCGGCGTAAATGAGCTTCACTGAATGGATTCAGGGATTTCACTGAATGGATCCTTCAAGAAAGCAAATTTCCCTTTCTTACCGACTTAAAAACACTAGGGCTCAGATGTAAACGTTATCATCTAATAAATCTACAAATTGGAAAAGTTGATCATCGGCGTAAATGATCAATAAAATGCCTTTAACTAAATATACCAATTCCAAGTAATTTATCATTTTCAAAAATATTTAATAGAGTCTTATTAATATAATTTTAATCACAATATCTGATCCCTTTTTTTCCTAAACTTTCTCCTAAACTGGAAAAAAACAAGTTCAATGACATAGCCAAATTTAAATGTCATCAGATATATAGCTTATATGACGCTTGTTTTCATTACAACCGTTGTGTTAAACGGCAATAATTTATCCAAACGAAACAGTCTGGTGTTTCCTTTTAGCAGAATAATTCTACACGAACCACAATTCAATAACCTCTCTCACAATGAAGCCCAGTCTTTTCTTTTGTAGCACGTTCATATAAAGGGTCATTTTTGTGGGTATTTTCGAATGCACTACTCTATTACGCACGGAATGTTTTGCATCAGAATAAAATAGCCAACCTGAAATAAACGAAACTTTCCCCCCCTTTTTGTAAAGATTGAAAATAGATGTTTAGATTGTTGTGTAAAATACGGGACCAAAACCCGATACTTGTTTAGATCTCCAGAAAGATTGCCGTATAGAATTTTTTGATAAATCGTCTGCTATTATTGAAATTTGGAACTGGACGATATTCTTGCGGAATTGTGGGGTGGTATTGTGGTCCGGTTACGGTTTTTTGGTTGGAAATACAAAAGGGCATGATGCAAAGGGTTGATATTGTTTGTCAAAAAAGGGGTGTCCTGGCGGAGATTTGCAACGAATGGGTGCAGAGGTTTCCCATTGAACTGATTTGAGTGAAGTCCAGCGAATAAGTCTTATAGGTGAGAAATTCGAAACCAAAATAAGACATAATGTATTGGCCAGGATAACTGCCCTTCGTGTGCCTTTATGGCATAAATGTATGAAAAGGGCCATGGAACAAAGGATTCGATAAAGATGTAGGAATCACGGTCTTTATAAAGCCTCCCAAAAGCCCTAAAGTACTATTGATTCCACAATAAATCTTCCACTTTTCGCTTCGATAAACGTAGAAATCGTAATGTTTTGGTCCATACTTTTCCTTGGAGCATTCAAAACTTATAGGGAATGATGAATGATACTCCTTTAAAAAATAAATAAGATATAAAGTATATACTATCCAAGGTTGACAAGATTTTGGACACAACGGTAAAATAATATTCGCAAGAATTAATTATCGTAGCATCATACTAAAAGATTGGAAATGAGTTATTAACTATAAGACAAAACGAACTACTAATAACAGCAATAATAAACTTGGATACAGGTCTTTTAAATGTATTAAATACAAGCAATTAAAATTAGTTAGTTTAATTTTTTCTATCTCAAACAGTTCAAAACTTATATTTTAATAACACAGTGACTTATATATTTTACTAATTTTATTTATTTGTTTGCTTTTTCTAAGTGTTATGAAGACATCTATAAGATATTAGTAATTCAATTGGAGTAAACACTTTCAGTAGAAAATTTTTTAAACTACACTAGTTTTTTATTTTTGTTTATTTTTTAACTTGAAACAGTTATTGATAAATTCGACATTTTGATAATGTAATATTATTTATTTTATGTTCATCCATTTGATTTTATGTTCATCCATTTGAGTTGAGATTGATGCTTTTATGAACGTTTAACGTTACAAGTTATTTAAATGAAATAAAAATAAAATAAATGTCATAAAAAAACCTTCGTCTAATAACTAAATAACTCGTTCATTGATTTGGCCAATGTGGTGCATATATGCGCAATTTTATTTCTTAAATGAAGTTTTATTTTTCATTCAACCTTGTTCTTTTATGTATGTGTTAATGAAAGTAATTTGAGATTATTTTAATGAAAATATCACATTTTATAATAAATTATGGTAAAAATCTAGTATATAGAAATTTTTAAAAAAATTGCTGATTGAACTATAATTTTTAATAAGAGAACTCACCATTGAAATACATTAAAAAAGTAAGAGAAAAACATATTTCTATATGTTTTTCATAAACATATATGTTCTATATGTTTTTGTTGCTAATTTTATAGTAAAACTATTATAAGCTTTTACAACTTTTATAGATCTCAACTTTAAATAATGGCAGAAAGAACAAAAAAGAAAGTAAACTAATAAATGGAATGAAATATTTTTTTAAAAAAAGTTTCAGTTAATATAATTTATTTATTTTGCAACTATTTTTAATTATTGCATAAAAATTATAAATTTTAGTTTTTACTTATGGTAAGATATTGTTACAGTGTACTTCTTCATATTATGGACATGAAATAAAGTACACTTGACTCAGATTAAGATATTTGTAAACCACAAAACTGTTATATGAATCGAATTTCAAAGAGTTCTTAAAAATTTTTATAGTAATTAAAAACTCCGATCTATGGAGAAAAAATCAAATCATATTTTTACACAGGCAATCGCTTTCGTTAAGACATACTAACAGAAAATGCTATTAAAACACTATTTTTTAAGTGTTAAAATTGTAACAAATGTTATTCAACATATTAGACGCAGGGGGTCTAAAGAGCATAGATATTGAGTTTATGAATTATCTTTGTTGGTCGAGATAGAGTGGTTGGCAGGGCGTTGGGCCCATGTCCAAGAAGTCGTGAGTTCGATCCCTGCCAGCCGAAGACTCTCCGTGTAGTAAAAGGTGATTGGTGGACGTTAAATCTGTCTGGTTACAAGGCCCTCTAAGTTCCCATAATAAATCAATACCTCTGGAGATACTGAATTGGAAATTGATCGTTCTCTGGTTCAGGTCAAAATTACGATCTGCAGAAGAATAAACGGATGTGACGTATGGGTGTGGTAGAAGTCAAATTCTTGGCCATAGATGGAGTCATTGGAAGACAAGAACAATGACACCCCCTCTGCATCAATGGCCCACGACAACAACATTTATATCAGTAGGTATTTGGCATATATTTTACCACTTATCAACCTTAATAATGTAATGAATTGTGAGTTTTCAATTGATACTAAACTAATATTTAATACTAAATATCAGTTGAATATAATTAGATATTTATTATTTACATGCAATGCAATGAGTATACAGTCTTTACAATTAAATTTATAAGTGTCTAATATTTTCCGATTTATAGGTTTTGGATATTTTAATGCTCTTTTGGACTGTAAATCTCATGTGTCAATCTCAAATCTTATTTAATTTGCGTTTGCGTTTCTGCAAAACTGACTTTTAGAAACTTTTCTTCTGAAATTTATTTCAACAAATGCCTAAAGTTTCTTTTTTTTATTAAAAAAAAAAAAAAAAAAAACTTTTAACTAAACCATTTCAGATAGTAAGAGATAAAATTTTCTCAGTGCTTGTTCGTGAATCAGAAAATCTGTAAAATAAAATTTTCTTGTGAATTTTCTGTGAAGACTTCACATAATACCGAAAGTAACCAAATGCTAGCCTAACGTTTTTTTTTTATTTTCTAATATTTTTTAGTATATTATAAGTGGCACGCACATACCTTTCTTCAAATAATGGCATTCTTCCCATGAAGGCTTGCTACCCCTAAAGTACGCTTACCAACGTGTGTGGGGAGGACTAATTGCAAAGTTCTTAAAAGAATATCCGATAACTCTCAGCTAAACTTTTTCAATTTAAAATTTATAGAATAGAAATTTCCGTATTTAGAAAAAAATTTAAAGACAAAGCAGTTTTTGAAATTGGTAGTCAGGGTATTCAGGGAATTGGCACAGTCAGGGTAGCAGGAATTACTGTAAAATCCTTTTTTTACCGGAATAATGTTAAGGAACAAAAAATATGATGCACTTTAATTTTTACAGAAGTAATTACAGTAAAATAACTGAATCACACTAATTAAATAAATATTTCTGTAAAAAACATTGTATAATATTTTATATTAAAAATGGGTTTTACGGATGATACATCCAAAATGCAGGTATACTTTATATCGTAATTTGATCCGGAATTTTTTACAGTTTATTTGTTTCTTTATTTTCCCATTCAGCTGGCTTTCTACTCAGGCAAAGAATAAAAGACTTTAATATTATTTCCTTTATTTCTAACCATTTAATTTATAAAAAAATAAACACCCCAACATTAAATAATATAATTTCTCACCTATNTTATTTTTTTTTTTTTTTTTTTTTTAGTAAAAAAAAAAAACAAAAAACTTTTAACTAAACCATTTCAGATAGTAAGAGATAAAATTTTCTCAGTGCTTGTTCATGAATCAGAAAATCTGTAAAATAAAATTTTCTTGTGAATTTTCTGTGAAGACTTCACATAATACCGAAAGTAACCAAATGCTAGCCTAACGTTTTTTTTTTATTTTCTAATATTTTTTAGTGTATTATAAGTGGCACACACATATCTTTCTTTAAATAATGGCATTCTTCCCATGAAGGTTTGCTACCCCTAAAGTAGGCTTTCCAACGTGTGTGTGTGTGTGGGGGGGGACTTATTGCAAAGTTCTCAAAAGAATATTCAATAACTCTCAGCTTAACTTTTTCAATTTAAAATTTATAGAACAGCAATTTCCGACAGGAAATGTATTTAGAAAAAAATTGAAAGACAAAGCGGTTTTTGAAATTGGTAGTCAGGGAATTGGTATAGTCAGGGTAGCAGGAATTACTGTAAAATCCTTTTTTTACCGGAATAATGTTAAGGAACAAAAAATATGATGCACTTTAATTTTTACAGAAGTAATTACAGTAAAATAACTGAATCACACTAATTAAATAAATATTTCTGTAAAAAACATTGTATAATATTTTATATTAAAAATGGGTTTTACGGATGATACATCCAAAATGCAGGTATACTTTATATCGTAATTTGATCCGGAATTTTTTACAGTTTATTTGTTTCTTTATTTTCCCATTCAGCTGGCTTTCTACTCAGGCAAAGAATAAAAGACTTTAATATTATTTCTTTTATTTCTAACCATTTAATTTCTAAAAAAAATAAACACCCAACATTAAATAATAAAATTTCTCACCTATCACTTTCAGTTTTCTCACCAGTCGAACAACAATCGTACAAAAAATATTTTAATGAAGAGGTAAAAAATCTAAACAAGTTTTTTTTTCTCCATCTAACACCTGGCTATTTACTTACCTCAAACCTACGCAAACACACTCCGAAATACCAACGTCACCAAAAATTCCCGCGAAAACAAATCTATCATATAACTTACACGATCGTTTTTCCGCAAGCAAAAAGCGAATAAGTTTTCGCGACGATGGCATTTATTTATCACCCCAATTTATGCTAGATGTTGAGATAAAAAATTGGAAAAAATAACCTCACCCTCAAAATTATATCTCCCAAACCGAAAAGAAAAATTGCCTGTATGATCATTGATATTATAAAAAAAAGAAGAAATACTTAAAACGCTGTAAGGCATATTATGAACACCAAAGCTCTGCTTGAATAATGCGATACTCTTGAAAATGGGATGCTGTTGTGTTATTATTAAGTTCGCTTAACGCTTAATAAGCGTCGAGCTGTATGTAATTCTTAATGGAACGCTTAAGAAATTAAGTGTTCCTAAAGTATGGGTAATGTTACATTTTTGATGGAGAATCATTGGAGTGTTTGGATTCACAGAAAAGAACCTTTTACCTAACGAAAAATTTAAGAGCATTAGTTTTAATAATAATTTTGTGAATGTAATTAATATTTAATTTTTTTCATATCTACTTATAAATTACAGTTGTGATAAGGAAAAAAAACTGTGTATTGTAAAACAGTTATTGTGTTTTTTAGAAAAACGGATTTTTTTTAATACTTTTTGCCCTATATTATTTTGTTAGACCATTAAGGCCTCAACTATTTGATGGACAGAAACATATTTTCAGCTAAGACTAGATTAACAATAAATTAAACCTTTTTTATTTCTGTAACTGTATTTCTAGATTCTTCTTTGGTGATGCTATTCACTATTTTGTGATCTATTTCAAAGCACATATTCTATTTTTAATGATGGACATTCTGTAGTTGAAAAAAAAATTGATTAGAAAAATCGAACTCTTTTCATGTCATCATATTAGGACAACTCATAACATATTTTAAATGAAGTGTATGCTAATGAATAAAATGACACTAATATATTTTCATACTCATAAAAAAGTTGAGACAAAGTTCTAGAAATGTTTAAAAAAATCTTATTATGTGGGATGTAGTGTAAAACACGTTGATTAGGGGAAAAAATTGATAGGGAAAATATAACGTTTTTGATATTATCATATTTAGACAATTCATTACATATTTTAAGTAAATTGTATGCTAATGAATAAATAAAACTAATTTGAATACTCATAAAAGTTAAAATAAAGTTCTTGAAAAGTTAAAAAAAAATCTTATGTGTGACGTATGTAAAATACATTTATTAGGAAAAGAATGATAGGCAAAATATAAAATTTTTTATATTATGATATTAAGGCAATTCATTACATATTTTAAGTAAATTGTATGCTAATGAATAAATAAAATTAATTTGTATACTCATAAAGAAGTTGAAATAAAGTTCTTGACATTTTAAAAAAAGTCTTAGTATTTGGGACGTTACTTAAAATACATGGATTAGGAAAAAAATTGATAAAGAAAAGAAAATGCTTTTTATGCTATCACAATTGGGTAATTCATAACATATTTTAAGTAAATTGTATGCTAATGAATAAAATAACACTAATATATTTATATACTCATAGAAAAAATTGTGAGGTAATTCTTAAAAAATTAAAAAAGAAAAAAAAACTTACAACGTGAGATGCAATGTAATATCTTAAATAAATAAATAAATAGATAAATAAATAAAATAAATTTCTTATTCTATTAAAATTTTAAAATTTAAATTTTTTTCCATCATCATTTACCAAATGATCATTATTTGATCATCAATTTATAAATCGTCATGCTTTCAAAAGTTATAACCCTGGTTTTACACAACTTACCCCTATTTCTTTCATCAAAACATCTTTAATTTCGTATTTAAAATTATAGATTATAAATAAATTTCAATGTGCATTACTAGTATGAATTAAATTTAAAATACAATATCTTTAATAACATTAATACTCGTTTTTAATAGCAAAAAGTTTCGCTTAAATTCAAAGTGTCTTAGAATGAAGAAGAAAAAACATATTACAGAAGAAAAAAAACTAATATCGACTTAAAAAAAAAAACTTCCTCCTTGTCGATGTATTTGCAACAGATATATTCTTCTCTTTCCCCTTAAAATGTGATAAGATTATTATACAGAATGTTCCTTAATCACTTCCCTTAATATATATTTTTATAATCATTCATTGTTCACACTCGTCAAAAATGAGAAGGGGATGGAATCTCAACTTAATATTTAAGTAATGATGAAAAAGTAACACTATTGAAATCAAACGACTATATACTGAGAAAAAGGAAAGGATAAAAAAATTATCAGGGCTTGTTTAATTGCTGGTTAGCTAAATTTAAAGTTTTTTTTTTCATCATCGCCTTATGACTCCTTTGTTTTCTTGTTAAACCTGAAAGGCTGTGATGCTTTTTATTCCATTTATAACAAGAATGAGTTGTTAGATTTGGGAAGAACTATTATTTTTATTTATTTATTTATTTAAGCTTACATATGAATTTGTATCTCCAATATGCATACATTTTTCATTCAATGTTTGTCAAAAATTCTAAAAATGCACATTCGAGTGAATTACGGAAATAAAATGCATAAGTAGTACAATAGACTTGCGTATATTTGTCCATAATCTGTCCATAATCTGTCCTTAAACTGCATAATGTGTACTTATATAAACAACCTCATTTGTATGTTCCTAACATGATTATGAAAATTAATAAATATCCATAATTTATTATACACAATCATCATTATTTGAAATATAATGCATTAGTATGACAAAATAGGTAACATATGTTTAAAATAGAACTCATGAATATTGACACTCTTGACAATTTCATTACTTTTAAATTAAATTTCTAGCTTTATATGTTTCGATCTGACATATGTTTATAAATAAACACCAATATTTAATAAAAAAAGAGAAAAACGGAAATAAAATCCTACATTTATTGTTCAGTTTCAGTGTGAACGATATATACAGCAAATTACACTATACACAATTTCAAAACTATTCATCATTAAGCTAATTTTTTTAGAACGAGACTTATGCTCTTGAAAAGGAAGAAGAGGAAAAATATCAAGTGAAACGGTCACAAACAAGAAACCCACGTGACAGAGAAAATCTTCCAGTGGAATCGTTTCATGGTTATTGGCATTAGCTATAATGACTGATACAACAAAAATTAGTAAATTTTTTGTGAAAAGTATACTTTTACGCCAATTATCGATCATTTCTTTGAGACATTCAGTCCAACACATTTCATCTAAGAAAAAAAGTTCATAGACGAGAAGTAATCTGAAATATCAATAAAAATAAATCTCAAAACTGTAGCAGATAAATTATTAATTAAATAGCATGGCTTTTAGCTCATAATAACAGTGATTTATGAAATACTAATTTTATATAAAGAGGAAAATGTAACGAACAGTTAATGGTGAAAGAGTCAATTGAAAACTTTCAGAATGATGAGCTGAAATTACAGAAATATTTCAACCACTAAAATTGTTTTCAAATTCTTATTTTGACTTATTATTCTTAATTCATACAACTTGAAATTTTCATTTTAATATATTATTCTTAAAATAATGAACTTGAAATTCTTATTTTGATATATTATTCTTTAAACATTAAACTTGAAATGTTTATTTCGATATAAGATATATTATTCTTAGTTCATTAAATTCAAAATTCTTATTTTGATATATTATTAATTCCTTAAACTTAAAAATTCTTATTTGGATATATTATCCTTAAATCATTGAACTTGAAATTCTCATTTTGAATTTTATTTCCTTAAACGTGAAATTCTTATTCTCACTTAGTTTATATATATTTTCAATTATGTCTTACTTTCTTGTTCTGTTAGAGTTCTATAAGTACTTTTTTTTTAAAATTAATATTTTGATAAGAAAATTTTTACATCCATGTATATATGTTGCCAGCAAAGTATGAAATCCGGCATTGTACAGAATGCCTAAAATTAGCCGGCAAAGTATGAAATTATTTATATTTCACACATTGCCTAGGCATTCTATAGAATGCCAAATGAGGAACCGGCAAAGTATAAAACACATCTCCGATTCGTCAAATTGTCATTCAAAAATGACAAATTCAAAACGTCATCCGATTTTATATTAATTCATTCGTGGATATAATTACATTTATTCGATATTTTAATACTTACTGACGATAGATTAGAAGAAACATCAGTGTTTGGAGTATCGGGCAAATATATACCNCAAACACTGATGTTTCTTCCAATCTATCGTCATTAAGTATTAAAATATCGAAAAATGTAATTATATCCACGAATAAATTAATATCAAATCAGATGTAATAAATATTTCGGACATTCACCAAAACGACTATGTGATTGTCAACATTCACCAGCGAAAGTCAACAACCACCGATTTCGGTAATTCACAGTAACATGCACATCATTTACATAATAACCTCATCAGGACGTTTATTTCATACTTTGCCTAAATAGCATCCGGCATTATATACAATGTGCCTAGGGAAAGTATGTAATACTTCTTACATTTCATACTTTGCCTAAAAACATCCGGCATTCTATACAATGCCGGCGTTTCATACTTTGCTGGTAACATATACATAAAGAAAGAGTTTGTCCTAAGCAATTTAATGTTTTGAATGCTAAATGTTCTTTTGATTAAAATAATACTTATTTTTTGAAAAAAATATTATTTCAACTAGGGAAATTGTATGATATTGATTAAGATTAACGCATGTATTATAAAGAACCAGAATAAAAATATTGGATTTGTATACTAAAGAATATATTTTAAGGAAAACTTCAGTAGAAATTAATATGATGCAAAAGAAATATATACTCACTTAAGAGATAAATAATCAAATACGAAAAAATAAAAAATACTTACCTACATAAATCTAGGCTTACTCCTGTAGTTGTAATTATCTATTATCTTATCCTGTATTATCTTATCCTGTATTATCTTATCTTGAACATTAGTAATGTTCCTAACATTCAAATTTTCACCCTATATTTTTCTCAAATGAAAGCCGAAACTTTAAAAGTTGATAATTTTGCGCATTGTTGGATAAACGCCAAGTTTTAAAGAATTGATTAATTTCAACACAACTTGAGGCTTTCATGATAAGATTGTTTTATTTTTATTTAAAAAATATAGGAATTTTATTGAGATAAAAATGGTGATTTATAAGTGACTGCAAATAATTGTAATGGAAAAAAAAAGAAATAGAAAAAATAGTTAGGAAAAATAAGCTGTCAAAGAAAAAGATAACAAGCATAAACAGTACAGTTAAATTAGGAAAAATAATAGAAAAAATTAATAAAGTTACGAAACTTTTAGAAAATACTCAGATGGGGTCTGCAGTAGAAAACAAAAAAAAAGTTTCCTGTTTTCAGGGACATTACTCTTTTTACCCCTCCCCCCCATAAAATTCAACTGTTTTGGGATATACAGGGGTGATTGTGAACCCAAGTCAAAATTCCGGAAAATTTCTTGAGTAAAAAAAAAAGTTTAAATCGAAAAATTAAAAAAAAATTTAAACAGGGTTTTTTCCTTTTTCTCAATATTTCTTGGTTTACTTAAAATATATTTAAAATTTTACACAAACCTATACCATTTACAAAATACCTATGTCGACCTGGAGAAGTAATTAAAATTTACAAATATATCTTTTTTTTTCTTGAGTTTATGATTATAATAACTATTTACAGATAAAAAATTAATATTAATCTTGAATACACGCTTATAAAGTATCTGACTCTCCCTTACAAATAAAATAAACTGTGTTTTTAAGTTCCACCTTTGAAAATTAGATTTCCAGAAACTTTTGTGATCAATGATTTTTTGAACCATCTGAACCCTCGATCTCCTGAAACTTCCGGATCACGGTTAGCAAAAAATCCGGAAATCCGGATTTTTTCCGGAGCACAATCAGCCCTGGATATAAATGAAATTTTAGTAACTTGTTTTCGCTATTAAGTAATTATTAAGTACAACTTTATGGATTTTAGCAATGAGAAAAAATATTTCAAATTTCCAGAGGATGGCACTATCCCTTTCATCTTAAATCACAAGTTTCAGAAAATTTACTTAATTCAATTAAATTAAACTCACAAATAAAATTACACACATAAATATATACATATATTTTAAATTTTTATTCAATTAAATGTTGAAATAGTAAAAAAGAGAAAATAATAATAATTCCCAACTTTCTTAAAACTATAGATGTTAGATTAAGGCCAAATAAAAATTTTATGAATTTATAAATTTAAAAAAATGCTAAAATGGAACTCATATGAATTCTAGAAATTAAAAACAATCAGTTTCCATTCCCAGCGAATATTCCTTCTCGCCCTAAAACATGAAATTTTTAGGTACTTGCCAAATAAATTTTCATTTGCAATATTTTTAATTTTAAAGCAAATAAACAACACAGAATATAACTCAAGAAGACGCTATATCGCAGGAGAAACTCTGGAAGGCAAATTCCTTACCTACATAAGTAATTTAAAGTTTACACAAAAAATGGGTTTAGTTTGTTCAACCTAGAATGAACCATAAAGTTTCAAATGCTAAATTTGTTTTTCAAAATATAAAAATTCTATTATATTATGGCTGGATTACTCCCGATTACGCAGTTAGGAAGTAATTCTGGAATAATTTGCTTACATTTTGATTTCCTGAAAATATTTCTTCAGCATTTGTCATTTCACGGTTTTGTCTAGCCTTAATTGAATTCATTTTTCATGTAAACTTTAAAATACCAATAGAGGTGAAGCGAAATTTGCCATTAACAGTTACACTCGAGGTATAGAGTAATTTTATTTACATTATTTTACCAGGTGATTTATATTAATCACCTGAAGAATGAATGGTACACAATATTCTTTAGAATATCTCAAATTGCATCAATTCCTCAGAGGGTAAGAACGTTTTTTTCCCACGTATCAACCTCACCATTCAGTGATAGTTTAAAGATCATTTATTTCAAAATTAAACACAGTGTGCAAAAATTAAAGTTAGAAAAGCTCCTAAAAATAACAAAATTTTTTATTTGGGAGCGTATGAAAGAGCTTCCTAACAGGGATAACCTTTTTTTTATAATAATAACAGCATACCCAAAATTCTATTTGAATATTTAATTGTACTAAATTAAAATGAAAAATGCAAAAAAATATTTTACCATATATATAATAAAACGGTTATAATAAACGGAGTCCATAAAATTACGGTTAAATGGTAGGAGTCGAAACGCACCCTCAGTTAGTGGGAACTTTTCTTATCACTAATGTATAATGTACATTAATANTTAAATAATGTATATATATTTATATACATTATTTAAAATTTTTCATAAAATGTGGTTTTAGGGGAAAAAAAGGGATAGCACTGTGAAGGAAAAAAAAATGAAACAGATCAAGACGCGCTTGAAAAAAATTACATCCCTGAATTGCTTTAACATTTATGGACCAATAAAGTAATCAAATTAGCAGAAGAGATAGCATTAAAATCAGAAAATATTTAAATTATAAGTTGGCGTCTCTTTACATTTTTAGTAAAAATAGTGTTAAAAAGTCTAAGCATTAAATACTTAAAAGATTACTTCCATGTATGTAGACTTTGTTTTTTCCTAATAATCAATAAAATTATCACGCATGAACTATAAGATACTCAAATGCTTTTATTTTCTTATATTTTTCAGAAATGCGAATTGAAAATTTTATAACTATATATTTTTACATATTTCCTTTATTTACCATCAATTTCATTAAGATATGCATGAAAATAAATTTCCTTACACTTATTAATAAATAAATGTCCTAACTAAAAAATGCTTTACAATAAATGTTAATCCTTTCCTTAGTGCCGAACTTAATACTAAAGCATCACAATACAAGAACTTATTCAAAACAAAATTATAAGATGCAAACATGAAAAAAATAATAATATAAATTCTCATTATTTCTAAGCAATAGAATAAGGTGATCATTATTATATAGATACATTTTTATACATATATATTTCATAGGTTAATGGTTAAATATCAATAAATTATAAATATAATAAACCTACTTATATTTCCGTTGCACGGCAGTAAGCGTTTCTTAAATGGTTGAAGAATTCATGCCAATCACCAGCGTCGACAATGTTATCAAAGCTTTCAGTTTGTGTTGCGTAATGAATGAAAACTAAACTGAAACTTTTAACTAAGCATAACTTCCGCCTGAATAAATAAATCAACGCCTGGAGTTTTTTGTGGAAAAGAAATATTTAAAGCAGCGGTCGAATGTAATGTAATTTTCATAGCTTAGCTTTACATTATTTTTTATAAATCATTGAACTGAAAAATTATGGTCGGATTTACGACATTTTATTGATCTTGATAAATTAAATGAGAAATTCTGACCACTAGAAATGATTAGGTTTTTCATTCATGTAATCAAAAACATCCTACTTGCAGCGGGATTTACATTAATAAAACACAACCAAATGGCATAATTTTAAGGAATGCTCTGGCATCATTTATGGAAAATTTTTCCCCATATCAATAAAAATCACCCGAATACACTTACTGCTCAATCCATTTGAAATGGATCAAAATAAAATATATATCGTTACCACCATGTTACAGATTTCTGTAAGATTTTTGTGAAAAAGTACATAAAGAAAAATACTAAAATAATTTTTACATGTTTTTGGACCAAAACTACGATGATGACTAACTTACAATGAGGTTAAATTAAAATTTTATTCGTTTTAACATCTGTCTCAGTTTAACATAATGACGTAACTAGAGATGATGGCTCATATGTTGTATTTAATGTCTATAATTTTTTTTATTTATGAGTCTATTTTTTTAATTTTCAAGTCATTTGAAAGAAAAAAGCGTCAGTTATGTATGAGTGCTGCAAACGCATATATAAGTATTTAAAAAATTTATTGAAACAATTTTTTGTAGGGAAATTACACCTTTTACCACCAAATTTTTTTTCACAGAATGTTAAATATCAGATTTTTCACCCTGAAAAATTTAAGATGTTTTTGATTTTCGATCACTAAAAAATAAAGTAGTTTTTAATCAAAATATTTCTGGCTGTTTTTATATTAAATTAACAAAGCTCCCCGATCTGATTTTTTTCACATATTGTTAAGAACTATATTTTTCAACGAACATCAAAAAACATCAAAAGGGTGTTTGTTTTGGTCACTAAAAATGTAATCAGTGAAAATACTAAAAATAACAAAAAAAGAAAGAAACATTGAAATTCTTTTTTTTCCTTTTTTTTTTTTTTTTTTTTTTTTTTTTTTTTTTTTNTTTTTTTTTTTTTTTTTTTTTTGCTTCCAACAAAGACTTCCAACAAATTACAATTAATTCACACAGCCTACATTTTAACGTCAATTTATTTTCAAACATTTTAAGAATGGATAATTTTATATCTAAGCAAAAATCTTTTTTTTTAAATATCCTGTTTATTAAACTGTTTTAAATTATTGCAACTTAAGCTGTAAAGAACAAATTAAAGTATTTTTTGATTGATTAAGTGCTTGTTTCAACTATTGAAAACATTAAAAAAACTTACAAAATTAGAAAAGCGCTTTTTTTTTAAATTTTTAAAGGACAATATATGAATTAATTGAAAAAATATAAATTATAATTAACTTCAAGTTAAAAAAGACAGAAATTGCTGACATTTTGATATATTTGAGCTTAGAGAAATTTTTTTCTTTTCTAATAACAAGAAAAAAAATTTACTAAAGTTAAAGACCTATTTACTGACTAAAAGTTAAAGACCTATCCAACTTCTATGTAATTTTGTTCGATCTTGTTCTCAATACTTAGATGTTTAAAATAATGAAAAAAAATGAAGTGTATTTATCATTATGAATAATTTATTTTCTACGATTTTACACAATATGTGGTCTACCTATAAAAGGTGGTAGTGATCATTATCTTGATGGCAGTCTATGTATAGGCTATGATGGTAGCCTAGCTAGACGTAGGCTACCATCAGTCTAATGATTAGCTACATTTTCCCAGAAATGACATTTTTACTTCCAACTAGACCTTAATATTGTTTCCAGATAGGTTTTTTTGCAAGTTACCGGAACTTCTTTTTTATAACAACTTATTGCCGACGTGGAAATAGTATTTTTGCATCAAAAGCATCCAAAAAACATTTCCATCAAAAACACTGAACAATTTGAAAGTGTAGGTTATCATTATTGTGATTAAAAGCCATTCATAGATATTAAGATTAGAGAACAATTTTCGTTTCAAATAAACTTATAATTCGAAAAAAAAAAAGAAACACAAAAGAAATCTTTGATTGTATGTCATTTTTAATTCTTACACAAATTCTTGCTACAAATTATACACCGAGTAAATTCCATAACATTGAAAACTAAACTCAACACTCTTATATAAGGATCTGGTTCAAGAAATGGAATAAAAGGAAAAACATCTAGGATAGTGGAGATGAACAAGAAAAGCAAATGCATGTTGAACTCTTTCTCTCCAATCAATCGGAAGTGTATTACCGTTTCTAAGATAATTGATGCTATAAAAATCAACAAATTTTTTAGAAAAAGTTGCAATTTATTCGGCCTTTTCATCAAACGTTCGAAATCTTCTAACATTATATATTCCTCTTCTGGGAAAATCATTCCGGAAGAAATCTGAAATGTTAATGGAAATAAATATTAAAAGAGTATATTTATTTTTAGAATTTTTTGATTTGAGTTACTATTTTTTGCTTTTTGATTTGAAATTCTATTTTGCAATTCTGAACTTACGTTATTTTTAATAAAAAAAAATTTCAGCTTGCATTTAATACTTTAAACGTACAAAAGAATAAACAAATGGAAATAGGTATTTTTTTTAAGTGAATTTATATTTTTTGAATTATAATTTTATTTTTAATTTCTTAAAATTATTAATTTTATTTTGAGTTGTTATTTCAGTATTAGGGCAGGTGAAATGAGCGAGCGAAGTTCGCTGGCATAGTGAAATGATCTGGAAAAATGTAAACAAGTTGTTTCGAGGGTTAGCGAGCTACAGCGATCGGAAAGCTCAGTTTTTAAAATAATTTAAATAAAATAGCATTCGCTTTTGAGTTATTTCATGTCAAAACGTTTTTTTTTTTTTTTTTTTTTTTTTTTTTTTTTAACCCGCTCTGCATAATTTAGCAGCTACTATTCGCAGCAGAAATATAATTTTTTACAGCAGACGTTCTCGCGGCTGAAAATGAAGGATGCGTCTTACTTTGTTTTAATTTCTAATTAGGTTCGGAGTAATCAGATTCAAAATTGCATCAGAACCATCGAATATCATGATTTTTTAACGCTTAATCGGTAATATGTTACACCAGTGTTTCCCAAAATGTGGTACGCGTACCCCCAGGGGTACGGGAACAGTTTAGCGGGGGGTAAGCGTTCTTATGCGAAATATGTTGCAACAAACGAAAATTTCAAAAATTTTTGTTTAAAAACAAAGCTAGCCATGAAAATTTACGATTACGTATTTTTCTATTGGCTATTTTTTGCAGAGTTAACAAGTAATAATAAGTGGTGTCAACAACTAGTTGTGAATTAACCTTTGTGCAATTTTTTTTACAGGTAAAAAATCTATTCATTTTTTATTAGTGGTACACAGCGTTCCGAAAAATTTAGAAAGGGTACACAGAAGTCATGACTATGGGAAACACTGCAATACACGTTCAATTCTACTTGAAAAAAAAACTGTGTAAGCAATTACAAGGGTTGATGAGCGATAGTGAGCTAGAGTCGTAACCCTTAATATAATTAAAATAAAATTTGAAAGATATTAATATAAAATTTAAAAGATATTAAAATAAAATTTAAAATATATTAAAATAAAATTTAAAAGATATTAAAATAAAATCTAAAAGATGTTATTATAAAATTTAAAAGATATTAGTATAAAGTGTAAAAGATATTAATATAAAATTAAAAGGATATTAATAAAAAATTCAGAAGATATTGACATAAAATGTATAAGATATTAATATAAAATTTAAAAGATATTAATAGGAAATTTAAAAGATATTAAAATAAAATTTAAAAGATACTAAAATAAAATCTAAAAGATGTTAATATAAAATTTAAAAGATATTATTATAAAGTGTAAAAGATATTAATATAAAATTAAAAGGATATTAATATAAAATTTAGAAGATATTAACATAAAATGTATAAGATATTAATTTAAAATTTAAAAGATATTAACATAAAATCGTAAAGATTACAAAATTTAGATTTAGAGTACTAAACAAGTCCAAGGAGGAAAGATCTGAACTATAGTGATCTGAAATGAAATGGGTGTGGAGCAAAATGGTTAATAAACGAATGAATCCCTATTTTAAATCCTAGTTTTTTATATAAAACATTATTATTTAAAATTCATTTATAACAAGTATATAATAAATATCATAATATTAATAATTCATTATTATTAAAGATAAAATAAAATATAATGTACAGGCTGTAAACAATATTTTCATTTTTCATTCATTACTCAATTATATTTTCAAAAGTTTATACAAATGGTAAAATAAATTTTTATGATACAACCAGGGAAAGCGATCTGCAAAAAATTACACTTGCAGCTCCGAGAATCAGCAAACGATAACAAGTAGACGACGTATTACTTCTCATAAAATAATAATAATAAATTATAAAAAATATTTAAGTGAAAAAAAAAACTGGGATAGAATTCTACATACAGAAACTTTTTTTATTGGTTACGCTACTGGTTAAATGTCATAAAATAGAAAACTTACTTATGTTGTCGTTATGCACTGTTATTAGTTAGTAAAGAATTTTGTCGATTCGTGTAAATGTAAATCATGAACATAATATCCGAGCACACAGTTTGTGTTGAAATGGAAAGTAAACCGAAACTTAAAACATTTTTAAACTTGCGTAACTTCCACATGCATAAATGAATCAATGTCTGCTCTACTTTTAAAAAAAAAGTGTTAAAGCTGTGGCAAAATAGTTTTGAGAGCTAAGCAATAAATCAATTTAAAGTCAAAAAGCGATGAAGAACTAATTTTAAGTGTTTGTGCTCTTTTCCTTAATGACTATTTTTCTTTCCAAAATATTAATTTACTTACATTTGTGAGAAATAAAGAAAAAAACTGATGGGATAAGTAGCATAATGGGCTGATTTGTGTCTAACTCAAATGATATTACGGATATTACGTACTCATGGTAACGAAAACAGAAGGCGTCGTGGACTAAACATGACGGAAAATAAGCGGAAAAAAATTCATTAGGGTTCCTTGAGAACATAGGTCCCTTTCCCCGATACTAAACGTCTAACTTAAATGATATTAGGTTATGCTCCGCAAAAATTTCCGGTAAAAAGTACCGGCACTCAGGGTACTTGTACTTTTTATCGTAAAATCCAATTTTTACCGCAACATGTTACGGAACAAAAAATTTGATGTACCTTAATTTTCAAAGTAGTAATGACCACAAATCACTGAATCACTCTAATTTAATAAAATAAATATTACTGTAAAAACTCTGGTATGTATATATGTCACGATAAATTTCACGATGGCGAAATTGATTTTACGGATCATGCACCCTAAGTTCCGGTATTTTATACCGCAATTTGATTCAAAATTATTTACAGTGTGGTAATTTCGACATTGGTTCGTATTGATTTCATTAACTAAATAAGAAATTTATACCTTTACAAAAGTACTGTACTTCGTTGCAAGTTAAGAAAAGGCCATTGCGGTATAGAATTTTAAGTAATCATCTGGAATTGCATATAGTTCCGTTTTAGATCGTTTTCAGATTATACAAATACAAAAGCTTTTAGAAGTTAAACACGTAAAAAAAAATTCATATCATGCTATTTTTAAAGATATATATAAAATTATTTAAAAAAAAGTTTATAGTTCTGTTATCTTACTGGAATCCTAGACTTGGCAACGTGTTTCGATAAATTAGCAAAACATTTGTTGTCGAAAAAAAAAACAAAAACTATATGAAATTTTAAGAGCATTGGAATTCACGTGTTTTATGCTGATAACAAATCAAATGCGAGATAAAGAATTTTTCTTTTTTTTCTTCCTCCGTCAGAGAAAATCATCTGCGAAAAACAATATTTATTGTTCTTTCTTCAGTTTCTTTGAGATGAAAGTTGGCGATGTTGACGCTGGAAGCTTGTCATCCATTTGGCGTGCATATATATATGCAAACAGGCTCTCTCCATAAGGATAATAGTTTTTTTCTTAATTTGCAACGAAGTATAGTTAGTCATTTATTTAGTCAACAACATCCTACGCGTTATGGAAATAACATTTAATAATAAATATACCAGTAAAATTAAGCAAATTGATTGAAACTAGACAAGTTACCTTCAGAGCCTAACTAAGGAAGGAGCATACGGGGCAGGTGCCCCGGGCCCCCACATCAGAGGGGTTCCCCAAATCGAATAGAAAGTTTATTTTACGTTTCCTTCATTAATAATCGTTATTTTGATAAGGATTTTACGCTCGTTAAAGTAAATATATGCACTTTAATATTTTAACAGGATTCATGTGGTCTTTAAAAACGCAAGAGAACCGTATCATCAATATTGTAATTATGAAAGTTATTTTTAACTTTAAAATTTTGAGACCATATATTTTGAGTTAATGAAATTGAATATTTCACCTTTTAAGAATTTATGTCCCCATTTCAGTATCTTAAGGACCTTACGAACTCAGTTTAAAAAGAGAGTATCGTATCAGACATATCTAAGAAAGTAAAAAAAAAAAAAAAAAAAAAAAAAAAAAAAAAAAAAAAAAATTCATAGTAGTGGTATTTGGTGGTAAATGTAGCTTATCTTAATTGAAGAACATGCTGTGCGACATTTTATGGTGAATTTGCGAACGTAAGTTTCAGAATGTATCGAAACATGAGGTTGCTATTTTAAAATCATCTTTATCCAAAGAAAACCATGTAACCTAAATATCTAGCAGAATGAAGTGATTTTTTAAACAATGAATATTACAATATGCAACACATAATTTCCGTATCTTGCTTTTTTATTTTTAATTACACTACCGGTCAAAAGTTGGCGAAAATTTTGAAATCTACGAAAAAATGGTCTAAATTCAAATGTTCATAGAACTGCGAAAAATCAGTCAAATTGCATGAAAATTTGATATGTTCTAAAGTGAATCCTCTACATTTAGTTACATATGATCAAATTGCAATACTTTGTTTTTTGCGATCTGAATCCAGCTTTTCATCATGGGTTGTTTCTATGGTGAAAAAAGTTGCTAAGTT
>NC_092213.1:57786734-57790777 GCF_043381705.1 Parasteatoda tepidariorum
ATGGTCTAAAGGTCGCTAATTATTAGCGTGCTTAAATCATTAAGATATAACTCAAGTGCCAAGCACGGAATAGTTATGAGCAGTGGCATGATTATGCTTGTCATAGCTAATGATCAATGTCGCTGTCGGCTGATGGTCTAAAGGTCACTAATTAATTGACGTGCTTAAATCATTCACATTGCATCTAAAAGCATGAAAATCCGAATATAAGATCATTAATTACTTGAGACAAATTTTTTTAAAACTATTATCAACGGAAGCTTCATTAGTTATTCAAATACCGTTAACCTCTTCTGCCTGAATTATGAATTAGGCAGGGGAAAAAGAAAAAGGAAAAAAGCAATAACTGGTTAGATACACTGCACTCGATTTTATTTTATTACCGGCGTGGGACAGCCGACATAATTCTTAGTTTACGACTACCAATGTTCAAATCCGTAGTCTTGTAAATTTTGCGTAATTTTGAATCCAATCCAGAAGATATGTGAAATCCTGGATTTACGAGCATTTTACAAACTTGCCTTCGTAAAAGGCTCTTTGGAGAGATAACCTCACACTTGAGTTACATGGAGAGAGACCACCAAAACCTCCCACGGTTAACCAGATCGCAAGGGATAATCCATCTACCACTAAGAACATTTTACGTCAGCACAGTGGTCGGTGCAAACCGGGAGCAGAATCCGTATCAACCAGCCACCGCTCGGATTCAAAAGGTCACCATGATTGGGTGGCACCACAGCTTACTGATTTTTGCATAAATATCTTAAATAAGAAATGTTATAATATTCTGCCAATATTCCTCATTTTAAAATTTTTTATTATTATTAATTGGTAGAATTTGCCGTTAAAAATCAGAAAAAAAAAAGATTGATTTAAAGATGTGTTCTAACACTTAGACGCTAGGTCAGAAAGGGTTAAAATATCAAGAAAAACGGGAACAAACTAAAGGAACTAATATCTTTGTGTATGAAAAATGTTTTAAAAAATGACTTTCGAAAGTTTGGGACTCATTATTTCAACTATACTCCAGTTTATGCAAAATGTTCCGCACCTTTCACATTCATATTAGTTTCACCTTATATCATTAGAGCTATGTTCTGGAACATACAGTGAACATAAGAGGCATAATCAATAATAACTTTTAATCTAAAAATCGGATTTCGTGAGCTAAAATGCAATCTTAAAATTTTAAATCTTAATTCGAAATATGTAATTGTAAAACAGTCGATTTTTTAAAAAAATGTCCATTAATCATCCCCTTAAAGAAAGGTTTTAAACTTATTGCATGTTTCATACTATTTATTATAGACTGACAATGCCAGGTTTATGAGTAAAGTAATCAAGTAATCCAAAATAAAATAAAAAATTGAAATAGTTAAAATGAAATAGGAATATTTTAAATTAAATTGAAATAGTTAATTATTTTACAAGATTTTAAAAAAAACCGTGATAATATTACGTGAGAGAATTGGATATCATGAGTTTATGAGTGATTATAAAAATTATTCGAAAAAAATTACATATCAGCATTCAATTTCCTTAATTCCCAAGGTAATAAATTCCTTTAAAAAAAACCTTTTGAAATGTTTTGTAGTGGAATTTAAAGATCACGCTTTTACAACCATGAAATAAATTCTCTAATTTAACGCAAAGAACTTTTTTTTTGGATAATTGCTTTATTTTTTCCAGAGCTATAGTAATTAAGTTAATTATTTAATAACAGCCCAGAGAGCGAAATCCTCCTATAATTTCTATTGTTGGTAATCAATTTAGACAATTACACAAAATCGTAAAGGACATCAAATGATAAAAATTCAACTTCACGAACACCTAAGATTGCTTTAGGTACAATAATTATGATGGAAAGTTCGCTTTGAGCGTGAGATTCTAGAACTTTTGAAAATCGTTTTTGACCCTCAAAACAATGAAAATAATAAACGGGGACCCCTTTTTTTTCTAAATACCCTCTAATGACTTACATCATGTAGCTCATCGTTCATTTTTAGAACAGCCCGATAACCCAGATACATTTTTCGGGGTAAATTTAATGCGAACTAAATTATATCGATACGCAATTACCAGCTAAATTTTCCAGCTCACGTGGCGGCGAAGTCCTGTTGTTAAATTACACCCAATACTTATTACTGCCTTTTAGTTCATCACCTTCTGTCAGGTTAATGATAACAAAACCAAAAAAATTCCTAAATTCAAGACATTTTTCTGATGATGTATATAGTGTATAGAGTAAGGAATAAATCCTGCCAATCAGAAGTTATCAGACGATAGCATCATTGCCCTTAGGTGAACGCACTTTTCAAACTCCACCCGAGAAATTTGGGACCGGGCCTAAGGCAATGGGTGTCGAACGGCCTAGGCGGAGTTGGTAGATAGCCGCCTCTTGTAATTTGCGAAATGCCTTTTTTGCACATAGGGGCTTTTACACATTGAACGTGCCATCCAAACGAAAAGGAGCCATCGTTCGGAGATTATGCAATGAGTTAAAAATGACATGGGATACATTAAAAGTGTTAATTGTATAAAGTGCATCGATCTGAGATCCATATGTGAGAATTCTCATTAATAATATGGATATGATGCTGGTATTGGTGAGCGAAATGTGAGAGAAACTCCCAGGTGCATCTTTTGAGATTTGAATTTCTAATTATTACTTAAGGAGGAAGGATGGATGATACATTGAGTTTTCAAGAACGATGATATAATGCGCTGTGGTTTTTCGGGGAAATGGTTACAGTTTTTGGGTCTCTAAAAAGCTATGATTGACATTCCAACAATGTCTCCTACGTGTGTCATGTCATCAATAACACATCCAGTAATTCATGAGTTTGTACTTATTTCTGCTTAACGATAAAATATAAAGACACAGCAAAATTTCAATGTGATTATTCTTGTGGTATACATGTTGTATATGAATAAAATAAGATGAATCAAATATACATTAGTTAATAATCCAATCATTCACATGATTATTCTTGTGGCATACATGTTGTATATGAATAAAATAAGATGAGTCAAATATACATTAGTTAATAATCCAATAATTCACGAGTTTTAGACAGCACTTATTTTTGTTTAATAATGCAAGATAAAGATTCAGCAGCATGTGTACGTTCGTGATTTTACTATTAAATAGATGCTGTAAATGGAGAGAAAAAAATTAAGAAGAGTCAAATATAGATTAATCAATTATCCAGTAATTCACGAGTTTGAGAGAGCACTTATTTTTACTTAATAACAATAGAAGATTAAGCAAAATTTCGATGATCGTGATTATCCTGCGACATACATGCTGTATATGAATAAAATAAGAAGAGTCAAACATGCATTTATTAATTATCCAGTAGTTTTAGAGAGCTCATATTTTTACTAAACGATACTGGATGAAGATTCAGCAGTATTTGAATGTACCCTGTAATATGCATGTTGTATATGAATAAAATAAGACGAGTCAAATATACATTAATCAATTATTCAGCGATTCACGGGTTTTAGGGTTCAATTATTTTTGCTCAAGGATTCAAGATAAAGATTAAGTAGTATCTGAATTCCATATGAACAGAATAAGAAGAATCAAATAATCTTATATGTACTTCGAAAAATGAGTGCAAAAAATATATATACATACGGGACCGCATCTTATGTTTAATCGAAAAAGAAACAAAACCGTTATTGAAATTTCACAATTAACTACACTGCTGGACAATTGCTAAGGACGGATAACGCTATCATCCATAGTAACCACAAAATGAAAGGAAGCAAAATGTGGAAAATTAGAATAAGTGCGGGATATAGTAAGAAGAGATATGTGTATGCAAATTTTTTTTCTACGTCTGTTCATCTCGTGATAGCGCTGATAAGAGCTTAAAAGGTTTTGACGCGTGTGGAGCGTTGTTGTTTCAAGTCAAAGTTTTACAGGAAAGATTTAGTTGACGAACTTGAAATTTTCGGCATGTCTTCCCGATATCACTTAGATGATTTTAAGCGTGGCCGAATTATTGGAAAGATCGAAGAAGGGTGAAAAATAA
>NC_092213.1:57791357-57822739 GCF_043381705.1 Parasteatoda tepidariorum
TAAAATAAAATAAAATAAAATAAAATAAAATAAAATAAAATAAAATAAAATAAAATAAAATAAAATAAAATAAAATAAAATAAAATAAAATAAAATAAAATAAAATAAAATAAAATAAAATAAAATAAAATAAAATAAAATAAAATAAAATAAAATAAAATAAAATAAAATAAAATAAAATAAAATAAAATAAAATAAAATAAAATAAAATAAAATAAAATAAAATAAAATAAAATAAAATAAAATAAAATAAAATAAAATAAAATAAAATAAAATAAAATAAAATAAAATAAAATAAAATAAAATAAAATAAAATAAAATAAAATAAAATAAAATAAAATAAAATAAAATAAAATAAAATAAAATAAAATAAAATAAAATAAAATAAAATAAAATAAAATAAAATAAAATAAAATAAAATAAAATAAAATAAAATAAAATAAAATTAAAAAAAAATTTATGAGCCGCGCTGGCTCAGGGGATAGAGCGTTCGCCTTCCAATGAGGTGAACTGGGTTCGAATCCCAGCGATGGCTGGTCGATACGAATTCCGCATTCGGATTACAGTGACCACAGTGCTGACGTGAAATATCCTCAGCGGTAGACGGATCATGGGTTAGAACTCCCTTGCCGTTAAGCTGACCGTGGGAGGTTCTCATGGTCTTCCTCTTCATGCAAATGCGGGTTAGTTCCATCAAAAAGTCCTCCACGAAGGCAAATTTCTCCCAATACTTGATACAGGAGTTCTCTTGTCTTCTGGATTGGGTTTAAAATTAAAACGCCACGGAGTTAAACATTAGTAGTCGTAAACCCGAAAATTGGGTCGGGTTTTCAACGACGGTTATAAAATAAAAATATTTTTGTTTCTTCCCTAATTAAATATTAATTTGAAAATCCCAATGTGTATATTTTTAAGTTTGACTAGGACTCTGATTAGAGGCGGTGGTTAAAGAGCACCTTAATCTTGATGAATGTCGAATTACATTGTGCATATATATGCATTGGTGTGTTATAAAGCATACAAAGCTCACTAAAATAAATAAGTACTCAATGAAAGAGTGAAGCAAGCTGCAATAGCGAAGTAATCAAGCGAGAGGAGAAGCGATCTCTAGGAGATGCGAAGTAATGTAGGAGAAGCGAGTGCAGTTGTAGTATACATGAGCTTACTTAACTTTAAAAACTTAATTTTAGGTCCGAATAAAATTTTAAATGCTCAATTATATTAAAATCAATAATAAAAAGAATAATTACTTATTTTTGCCGTCGCATTATATCAGTAGGGGAGAGTGGGGTCAATTGTAACAGGGTACGATTGTAACAGAGCAAAAATTTCGAGTGTCGGGCTCTAGATTTGGTTCCTAGGTGGCGCACAAGGTGTATTTAATAAATCTACATGTACACCCTGCATGTACACCTACAATCTACATCCCTGCTGGCAACCATTTTTATGTGCTTTTGAAATAGTTACATCACAAAAGATATTTTCACGCTGCATAAGTAAATTTTTTGGTATTAGAATATTATATTGTAACAAAGTAATTTTGCTTAAACAAATAAAAATTATTAACCGAATATGTAAGTGGGCACCTTAATTAACATTTCAATAAGAAAGAAGATTAGTTTTGTTAATTAACTAACATTGTTTTTAACAAATGAAGCTGAAACGGCGTCTTGGGGACGATTGTAACAATAAGTAAAAGAACGATTGTAACAGCTGAAAATAAATAATATGTTTACAAACCATTACTTAACTCTTTAAGAACCACCAATAGTTTCCTATATCATTTATATTATGTTGCATGTGCATTATTTTATTTGTCACCTTTCACAGCGTAAATTAAAATTTTTAACCCCTTAAAGTTAAAAGTTTAACCCTTAAGCTATATGCTCATTATTATTTTTACTCCTAAAATATCACTACTATTTTGATCAATAAAAAGTATATCACAACTATGATAACATGTATAATTAACTATGCTTTAGTTGAATTTATGAGCTGTTACAATTGACCCCGTAAGTGGGGACGATTGTAACAAGTGCACGACTGTCAAAAATTGTTAATAACTAATATAATAACATTTAAAATAAGGTATTTTTTTTTTCTAGTAGAGGATAGTCTACTTTACTCGTCTGTTAATTAATACTAATAATACATTGGATTTTTTGTTAGTTAAAAATAGTTAAGTAAAAAATGTTACAATTGACCCCACTCTCCCCTATTATTGTTATATTATTTATTCGAGGGTTTTCATTTTAAACCATAATGGTCGATAAACATAACTTTTGTTTCCGATAAATCTAATGGTTGATAATAGATTTGATCAATAATTACACAAAATCGTAAAGGACATCAAATGATACAATATCGTTATGAAATTTTTTTACAGAATTTTAAAGAAACGACAATAATATTACGTGATGGAATTAGATATTACGAGTTTATGAGTGATTTATAAAGGTCATCCGAAAAAACATCGATATTCTTTTTTCTTATTCGAATTACCGAGATAAAAAACTCCTTTCAAAAAAAAAAAAAAAAAACTTTGCAAATGTTTTGTAGCGCAATTTAAAGGTCACGCTTTTACAACCATGAAATAAATTCTCAAATTAAATGCAAAGGACTTTTTTTGATAATTGCTTTATTTTTCCAGAGCTATCGTAATTAAGTTAATTATTTAATAACAGCGCAGAAAACAAAATCGTCCTATAATTTCTATTGTTCGTAATCAATTTGGACAATTACACAAAATCGTAAAGGACACCAAATGATAAAATACCAACTTCAAGAAAACATATGATTGCTTTTCGTAGAATAATTATGATGGAAAGTGTAGTTATTCGCGTGAGAATTCAGAAATTTTCAAAATCATTTTTTGCCCTCATAAGAATGAAAATAATAAGTGAAGGCTTTTTTTTAATAATAATTTTGTTCAACCGTTAGTGCCTAAGTTTTGAAATTTCGGAAGCGGTTGTAAGGGGGAATTTTAGCCATCCCCCCCAAGCCATCGCTCAAAAATTAAAATTTCATGTATCAGGACAGACGCTTAAGAAATGAATTTTCCTCATCGGTTTAGTATTAGCCATTGTTCTAAATTAAACTGCCGACGATTTGTATCCTACTTCTTTTTTGTTTCATATATTTAAAAGACATTGCCAGAGGTTGTTTTCGGCTTACAGCTCTGTTTGATCAAAATATTTTAAGCGTCTTGAATAACTAACTATTTTTTATTCATTATGCAAAGGACTATCTAAGAACTATCTCGAATGATCTCTATTATTTACCTATAGCAATCAGTAGCTATGACGTAGAATTATTGTTTTTAAAATTATCTGCAACCACGTGTTTATTTTATTTATAGTTATGCTTTTGAAAGATTTATCTTTAAAAAAAATAATTTAAAACAAGCGGTAATTGAAATTTAAAAAATAAAAAGGTTGTGTACTGAAATGCAAAATTAATGAAGTTTTATGCATGGCATAGAGAGAGAGAGAGTCATTAGTAATTCCATATGTTTCCTAATTTGTTTCTTTAATCAAGGGAAAAATAGTTAATTCTCGATTACCTTTTTTTTTTAATTTTTTTTCTTCGTATTTGGTTAAATTATCTGGATAATTAGATTTTCTTAAGACAAAACAGTAATTATTTAAAATCGAAATGTTACTAGATTGTTACACCCCTGATTATAACACAGTAAAAAATAACTGTAAATTACACAGAAAAATAAGATTTTTAAGATAAATGATGATTACTTCCGTTTTTAATAGTTACCCACGTGCTGCAAAAAATTCCCTTCAATAGATTGAACTGTCAATTAAAATTTAAAAAAAAAAATTAAAAAAGATAGTTATTTTACGGTAAGCAAAACTGTTTTTGCCATACAGTTTTGCTTACCGTAAGATAATTTTATCTTTTTTTAAAAATAATTTTATGAAAATTTTCTATACTTGCTTTTATTTTTCAGAAATTATTTTAGGATTTTGAACATCATTTGAATAAAGCTTCCATACGTCTTCATTGTTGAACTTAAGATATAATTTTTCAGTTAAATTGCCAGACATTTTTATAACTGTTGGGCAATATAGTCTTAAACATTTTTACACTTATGTATGATTTCAATGAGTAAAACTTTCAATAGTAAGGGAATTAAAGATTTTCTTTCATAGTCAATACTGGTTTAAGGGACAGAGGGCTCGCGTCCCAGTCTGGTGACCCGGGTTCGAATCTCCATGTTGACCGTTCCTGCGAATTCTGCTCTCGGCTTGCATTGATCTTATTACTAACATTTATTTATAGAGTTTTTTTCTTAGAATAATAGAGTTTGTTTGTTAAAATAATGGTACTTATCTGCTTACAAAAGAGTTTGCCTTTAAATAACAGTATTTTTTTCTGTGAAATAAACGGTTTCGTAATGGCAAACCAACTGACAGTTTTTTTCAACTGTGTAGCATTGCAATTAATAATAATAATTGCATGCAAAACTGGAAAAAAAATTGGTACATTAATAATGTTTATTTATCCATTACCTAATCGTGACTATATTAACGAGAATTAAGAGCTGATTTACGACTGAGCTAGTTAGTAGAAAATTTATGGCAAATGCCATCTGATATAATTTAGTATATAATAATACTTGTAACTTCAGTAATAGTCAATCATAAACACTAATTATCACTTAGCAGTTAAAGATTTAAGATGTAATGCTGCAATTCGAAACGTTATTGGAATTAAATATCGAAATAATTAGTCATGCAACGATGAAAAAAACAGAGATATTTTGGCTAAAAAGAAATATATTTCCGATTTCCTCACGGATTAATATTAAGATCATGTCACATGTTAAATAACAGATAATTCAGCCATTACAAATTTCCACGCTATTTAGAAATAATTGCCACAGCTGCATCACAAGATTTTACACTCGTTAACCTTAACTTCGTGGGCCAACGATTTCTCGATCGCTGGTGAAGACAGTCACAACTTGGAGTGAAATAATTAGGTTCAAATTAGGGCTCTTAGAGACGAAGACAGGCCCTGGAGACACTCACTTAAAAAATGGACTACAGTAGAAATGAATCCGACGCGCTTCTCATCCATTTTCATCGCCCTAAGTGATAGGGTGGGACTACTTCAGATTTCTCAGCTACATCCTATAGGGCAATATGCATTCATTAAGGCTCTAATTTTATTTCTCAGACACACCCGACAAATCTGACCCCACATCGAACCCCCTTAAAGATAAAAAGCGAAGTTGTCGCCGCATCGCCACTTAAACAGCACCCGTTTATCATCATACGAATAGATGAATGATATAACTGGCGAAAAAAAAAGCATTAAATAGATGGTGAATGCGCCAACCATGGCGTGGAAAAGCATTTGATGACATTTGTTGAATCGCAAATTGCCTTTCTGGAATAAGGCCCCTGGTTAGGGGTATGGCATGCTCAACATAAAAAGATCATCGGGAGTTATTAGTGGCTTTGAAGACAAGATTGGTTTCAAACGATGGGGAGTTTAATACATTCTGTGGTAATTTCAGATGAAATTTCAAACTATTCATAACATGACGGTGCCGTAATTATAAAGGATATTAAAGAGAGGCAATATTCTATTTCTCGGCAATCAGGGGAACGGTATGATATTAATATGCCGTACCATCTCTCGGAATTATATTAATAACTAAAACTTGATTTATTTTAACGAGGATTCGTCGAAATTTATGCCATTTCATTATCTGAAGAAAACTGATATATTTGATGCTGTGTTCTAGAAACTATGCAAGCGAGTCGTACAAAATTTTCTTTCATCATCCTGTGTAGTGTAGTGGTGTAAATCTTTTGAAAAGTTGCGCGAATTGAAAGAATAATAATGTCCTTTTTTGATACTCAGTCGAAATTCGTGAGGAAAAAATCTACTCAAACGCTACTGAATACAATAGTACCAGGAAGCTCCACTGTAATCCACATTTACCTAAAACACCCTTTTTTTAGCATCTTTAAGAACTTATCATAAATTTGATGATTCGATATTGAAAACAAAAAAGAAGAAAGAAACTGCAAATTCGAAAGCCAAATAAACTGCTGAAGTATTGACTGTTGCGTAGTGATTTATAATTCAATGTTTTAACTGTATGTTTCAATTTCAATAATTAAATGTTTTGATTTCCTTTTTGGTGACTAGATTGAATTGAATTGAATGTAGGATGATTTAACAGCACTGTATCAAAAAAAAAATTTAGTTTTAAAACGGGAAAGTAAAGTACTGATAGAACCATCAAAAATGTTTATGAACAATAAAACCTAAGTTTATACTTTTGTTTCATTAATTATATAATTTTTTATGTCTCCACCCATGAAGGCCACCATGGTCCGGTCGATTAGGTCTCACCATTCCACTTTGCCCAAAAAGATTTGCCACCCTTGATCTACCACCCTGACGCAAAGAATATAGAGTATATACCCCTCTCTCAAAGAATATATACCCTTTTATATTCTTTGTAGGAGGTTCGAACTCTAACTCTTGCTGTTAAATTTATACTCGCGTTTTCAATTGTTTTTGTAATTGACATTCATCTTATAACTTGCAAACAGAATTCTCTTATTATTCTTGACTGAATTGGATATTCACATATATTTTTATAGAACTAAAACATTCAATAGAAATGTAAACGTTCTTTTTTTGTCAACGATTATCAGCGTGGGTTACGCAGCAGTTCAGTTGAAGTTAAGGAATTTTAGTGCATTGCAGAGTTTCATGGAACAAAAGCAGATTGTATCTAGTCCTTATCTGCAGCTTAATTTGTTCATGCGTTCTTAAGGTAATAGCAAAACTGAACAGATCTATAATCTATGTGGAATTCAAAAAAGACGAAAATGTAAGGATCACTAGAATATTTACTTAAGTTTAGCTGTTTATTTAATTGCCCTTTTCTTATACTTAAAGTAGAGAATTAAGATGAAATGCATTTTCAGTTCTACTCTGTTTCTGTAACATCTTTTTGGGTGGACGATATTCACCTTCTTTTCATGTTTCTTGTCCAACTGTAGGAAATGGCCCAATTAAAGGGTTTAAGATAACTTTTGACCAACTGGGTTCAATGCGTGGGTGGACCGTTTGAACACCCCTTTTTAATTAAGGCTTAGTTAAAAATATTTCAGTTTTGATTGGATTTTTATTCTTAATCTGAAATGATTAGGATTTTGAAAGGGTGGATTTTTGAAGTACAGTAAAGTGTGATTCCTGGGGTGTATGAAATAATAAAATAGACTAAGAGGTAGTAAATTAAAAAAAAGGAAAGAAAAAGGAATTCCATAAGATGTTCTCCAAAGATATGGTAATTGCATATTTTCCTTTTAAATTTCTTTGTATGTTCTCTCTTTAAAAATTAGAATTCATTTTTTTGTGTACAAGCAATATGATTTTAAAGCCTTCACTTTTCATTTGAGATCTGTTGAAATTTAAACAAAATGTATGATTTTTTGTAATTTTCTGAATTATAATCTTGTTCGTAGTTTTTTTATTTGGACCACTTGCAATTTATTCACGGCCGGCTAACGCAACATAATAAATAAAAACATGAAGCAAAATTAAGTTATGTGTGAGAAATCAATCAAGTTTGTTTTGTTAACAAGTAAAAAAAAAAATTATGAAAGGAAAACTGTTACTTCAATAAATAAACAAGATTGGTTAATTAAATAGCTGCATTCAATATTTTTTTTTATTCACTTTGATTGAGGCCGCGTGAAATCCAAACCATATTTCGTACTCAACAAAGCTTTCAGTTCAACAAAATCAAAGTGATCTGAATGTATAAAATGATACCTGAAGTTAGTTTTGGTGACCTAAATTCAACGAAGTTAGTTAACCTAAAAGGAGCAAATAAAAAACAAAAAGTTAAACCTAATTTCAAATATTAAATTTATTTTTTAGGTCCGTATATGTGCAAAAATTATTCAAATATTCTTCCATAGATAAGACATTTTCCCTCAATTTAGTTTTTTAGTACATAGCTTTTTTTTATTTCAGTTAGTACATATTACCAAAAATAATTAAGCATCATTAACATCAGTATTAGTTTATTGATTTTTAATGCTCTCTTGTCGAATTAGTACCATTTTTCAATTAGCTCTCTTTTTTAGTACATGGCTTATTTTTTACCAAAAATTGTAACTATTACCAAAATTAATTATTATTCACGTCAATAGCAATATTGACGTTTTATTACTTTCTTTTCAACTAAATAGTACTATTTTTCCCTCGATTTTGCTTTTCAGTTTTTTTTTTTCATTTAAATTATCGTAGATTTTAAATAATTTAGTTTTATAAAAACTCGTTTTAAAAGCATAACTATAAACAAAATAAGCATATGGTTTCAGATAACCTTAAAAATATTAATCAGGCATCGTAGTATGCTTATGCTAGCACGATCACGTTGATATATCAGATAACCTCCTCAGATAACGCATACAAAATAAATAAGTATTGTAGAACACGCTATAAGCATCTTTTTTTTATCAGAGCTATAAGCTAACAAACGCCACTGGCATTATCTTTAAAATATTTTAACACGCTGAATCGTCTATAGGTCTGGTTTCTTAGGACAAGCGCCTTATCTGGGCGTCAGCGTGACGTCAACGTCCCGCTGACGCCAACAAAATACTGGTTTGTTAGCTCAAGGCCGGTTTCTTAGAACTAGCGCCTTATCTGGGCGTCAGCGGAAAGTTAACGTAGAGCTGACGCCAAAAAAANAACGTGATAAATTAATGTCTGATATTTACAGGCTCTCGCTAGACGGCGTACTCGAGCGTTGCGATCGCGAATAAGCATATGGTTTCAGATAACCTTAAAAATATTAATCAGGCAACGTAGTATGCTTATGCTAGCACGATCACGTTGATATATCAGATAACCTCCTGGCATAACGCATATAAAATAAATAAGTATTGTAGAACACGCTATAAGCATCTTTTTTTTTTATCAGAGCTATAAGCTAACAAACGCCACTGGCATTATCTTTAAAATATTTTAACAAGCTGAATCGTCTATGACTTATTTTGAAACAATAGTTTCTGCTAAACCAATGAGAAAATTCTATTTCTTAAATGCCTATTAATTTAAAAATTTGATTAAAAAAAATCAAAATTCGGGCATTGTAAAAATTTAGCAATTGTACTCATTCAGCTTCATATTTAACTTCGTGTTTTAGAATCTACCGTTTACCCGCAATTACCGTATACAGACACACATACACGAGCAAATTCTTTCTTTTTTTTTTAATCAGATGTTAAGATATCCTTCATAAAATATTTCCCAAGCTCCGAATATCTTACTTCTTAAAAAAATATGATATCATAGTGAAATTAACAGTAATACAACATTAATAGTGAAACTAACATTAAAGTTTTAGTGTATTATTAAGTCATTCCCTTTAAGTAATTTTTAGCTGGACGCATGGGGCTGTTGCCCCCTTCCTTTCGACACACCGCTGGCACACAGACTAACATATGGCTCAAAAATTCTAATAGAATGTCTAATATAAATCAAAACATCTGGCTACATCATTTACAACTGCCAACCAAAAACTAAAATTCCATAACGCACATTTTTTCCTCTACAAGTAAGAGACACATTACCATCCTAAAATGGCCTCCGGCATTGCTGAAAGTCATAATTGTTTTCAATCAGCTGAAACGCTGTCATAAACTCTCTCTTCACGCCAATTTATCATAACCTCGCCAAAAAACGAGATAAAAAATAAATAAAAATAAAAATTTAAAAAAAAAAAGCATCTCCACCCTAATTAAACTTGGATGTTATTTCATACTAAAAAACAAGCGGAACCTACGCTCGCGTTCCACGATTCTGTGATTTTTAACGCGCCTAACAAGAATCATACAAAATTAGAGATAATAAAGAGAATGAACTGTCAGTCACGTAGAGGAAGAACATGATCGCACCATTTCATTCGGTCAACAGCCACAAGTGTCGCCTCGACCGGACGCGTTCCAAAGAAAGAATGGTCCCACCATTTTTGAACGGACGGACAAACGCGGTCAAATGCTTCTGTCAATGAGAAATGGCGGAAGGTCGAATCTTTTTATTTTTTTGTTTATCAGTAGGTATTATTTGGGCGTTCACGCGTTTCGCGCGCCGCACGTGGCTGGTTTCGGAAACAGGAAATGATGGCTCACAGAAGACATAAATCGCCAGAGGGGAAAATTAAATGAATGCGAAAATAAAACTCAAGCTAATTTATGCCAACCGACACCAGGTTTTGATTCATGGAAATTATTATTTGCGGAAAACGAAATGACATGGACTGCGATTGAATCGAATTTCTACATATATCATTTGGGAATGAATGATAGCGTATCGCAAGTATTTCGGACGCTATCAATTCTATACCCATCATCGCCTTGTTGTGATTTAAATATATCTAAAATGAACAAGATGGTGTTTTTTTTATAGACCCTGGAGGGTATAAGGTGTGGTTTTCTTAGAATGAGAAAGAATCTGGAATATGAAAACAGAAATTCTAACAATGGATTAAAGTTTTGTGGGAAAGGCTCTATTAATTTTATTAAATAAACAGTCAATTTCTGACTATTAATCAAGAAGAAACTAAATTTTTGGCTATAGCACAGAGAAACTATGACCTATCTTCCTTTCGAATTAATAATTTTGCCTTTGAGCTTCTTCAGCAATTTAAAGACCTTGAATCTTTTATTAGTAATACTAATGATATGAAACTGAAAATAAACAATAGGTTACTTATGGCTAATAAAGGTTGAGAAACCAATTCAAATTTACTAATGTTAAAATAAATATTAACTTATATAAAACCTTAATTAGACTGATTACTTAGTATGGCAGCGAATGCTGGCTACTAAATAAGTCTTGAAAAGATAGGCTGCTGATTTTTGAGAGAAAAGGCTTAGAAAAATCAAAGTTTTTAGGTGGAATTTTCTTTTATTACTAGATCTTACGAAATAATTTTTATAAAATTCAAACCTCTATTAATTATTCTTTCCAATTTTTCCACTGAAGTTCTGAGAAAGACATCTCACTGCTATAGACTTTCTTCTTATACTTGTATTTTTTTTTTTTTTNTTTTTTTTTTTTTTTTTTTTTTTTTTTTTTTTTTTTTTTTTTTTTTTTTTTTTTTTTTTTTTTTTGATCAAATACACGTTTAGCAAATTGAATCACATATTTTTTTAATACATTTTCTCTAGTTTTTAGATATGTCATTGGAAAATATCTATCTTAAATTTAAAAAAAGAAAAGAAATTAGTGTGAAAATTTAGATTTTCTTCAGGTTTTTAGAGCAAAAAACTTGAAAATGCAACTAATGTATGCTTTGTTTCGACTAAGGCCTTTAATATCTTATGCATATTCCTGAATAAGACTTCCTTAGGGATGCATAATTTAAGAAAAGACGTCGTTTCTATGTTTGGTATCGATATAATTTTAATGATTATGTTGGATCTCATCAAAGTAAGTCAGACCATAACGATCGTATCACACTCATTTATTCCTTTGTTGTTGTTGTCGTCGTCGGACATTAAGACAGTAGGGATGCGATTGTTCTTGTCTTACAGTGGTGCCATCTATGGCCAAGAATTCGGCTTCTGTCACATCTATATGTCAAGCCAGTTTATAGGGCTGACACAATCAAACATCCACAAATCGTGATTTTGACTTGAACCAGAGAACGACCAATATTCGATTCGAACTCCCATTCTCACAAACCTGGCATTTTCTTCCTATGAAATAAATAAATATCAATTAAAAAAAAAAACATAATATAAAGTTGATATTATAAAGTTGATACCTTATAGTTGTTTTTCCTTGAATGCCAAAACTGATACAGTTACAATACCAGCATATTCTGTTTAAAATTTAATTTTGGCTACGTTGAAAATAAAAATGCTGTTGTAATTTGAAAAAAAAAATTCATAAGTTATATTAAACTTTTATAACAAAATTGGATGAGGTCTATAAATGTTAGTTTTGTGATAACCAATTTTAATATTTATTAATACTATACAGTGGTTTAAAAGTCTTAAAATAATATCATTTTATTACGTGTAATAAAATGATATTATTTTAAGATTTTTAATTTTTTTGTGTCAATTTCACAAGCATAAAATACCTTAGAAGCCAAGTTTAAAAATAAATAAATAAAACTTCAATGACACATTAACACTATTATTTGATATCACGTCATTAAAAATGTCGTTTGCGTAACAATATTTTTAAAATAAGTTAAATTCGTAAAAATTTTGTTCAAAAGTTATATTGGCAACAAATGTTGCATGAAACAATTTCAAAATGTTTAATCTTAACTGCCAATTTTAAATGTAAGCTTTTTTTAAATTTATCTTTTTGAAATTTTAATTTTTTTTAAATTAACGCTATTATTTGATTTCACGTCATTAGAAATGTGTTTTGCATATAATTGGAGTGATTCAGTCATTTTCACGGCAATTATTTCTGTAAAAATTAATGCGTATTAGATTTTTTGTTCCACAACCACAAAAGTACCAGAAATTTTTGACCGTAATTTAAATCGGAATTTTTAAGTGTGTGACAGTTTATTATTTTGCGCATTTCTTCGTGGAAAAAACGACTCATATCAAATTAATGAGAATTAGGATACCGTCATGGCACTTTTCAAGTGCTGCTATTCAGTATTATATTTTTTTCACGTTAAAAATTTGTAGAATTTGAACATAGAAGTCTGCTCTATTACTACAAAATTTTTTTAGAATTTTAGAACAATCACAGAGTGTGTTTTCTTTATCCAATGTCAACAACTTTCCGAGAACGTCGGACGTCGAAAAGTGTGCGTGGAAACTTTAGCTGTGAAATGCAAAGACGTTGATATAACAATTGTCGTAAGTGCAAAATTTTTTATTTATGTATTAATAAACAATTATATCATGTTAGCGTTAAAAAAATTTGAAAATTAATAACAAATAAACGGAAAATGAAAAAGAAAATGCACTGTGGGGCTACTTTGTGCAAAGTTTTATTCGTCTTTTTTTCGACAGAAAAATTGTCAGACGTTATAAAAAAAAAAATACCTGGAACGAGAAACTACCGTGATTACCCTTTAGAAAAGCTGCAACAATGTTTGCAAGCAGTTGCTGGTGGTATGTCGATTAGTCGATTACAGAAGCTTCTCGGAAGTACAAAACCCACAGAAATACTATCTCTAATAAAATTCACTAGAAACACGTGAAACGTGCTGATAAACTATTATTTTTCTTCTACAAAGATTTTTCTAATGAATTAATCATATTTTATAGGATATCAGGTGATTTTGACAGAAACTGAAGAGCAAGTTCTGTCATGTTCATTCAAACATGTTATGTTCAAATTTATCAATATTATAAATGTTAATGAATATGTAATAACTATTATTTTTCAAATTTCATCCATTTCGATGTGCAAAAATGTAAATGGTTTCCTTTTGTTTAAACTCAAATGTTTTGAAATAAACATTCTTTTTAAGAAAAAATTCTTTATAAAAAATGGTTTTTTAACTCTGAAAATTATTTTCAAACTAATATCTTTACATATCTTGATGGTTTTTTTATTAAAAATGTCAAGAATTAACTTTAAAAAAAATTTTATATCAATATTTTACTAAAAACATGATTATTAAACTGAATTCCTATCGCTGCTCAAAGTAGCCCCACTTGGGGGCTACTTTGTGCAAGGTATGTTTTGACTTATTATTTGTAAATATTACATACAAATAATGCAAATATTAATCAAATTCATTCGTCTGAGTCCAGTTATGAATATAATATCGATAAATTTTACTAAAGTTTGAATTAACATAGTTTTTTTACATGTCAAAGTTCAAAAACTGCAAAATCCTGCACAAAATAGCCCCACATGACGGTGGTTTAATAGTACAACAGCCATAATTGGTTAAGCGGCATCGAACTATCAAACTTTATGATAACAAAATGAAAGGATGCTATAAGTTTTATTGAAAAATACAGTAAAATCGAAAGAATATCTGTAGAATCCGTATCACACCATGAAATCGAACTAATTCTATTTAAAAATTTTAAAAAAAAAGCCATCATGAACTGTGTTGAATTTTTATAATTTAGAATTTATAAAATGCTAAAACCGATCCGATTACTTCCGGTTTAAAAAAAAAAGTCGGATGCAAATGCATCACACAATTAACTTATGTTCTCTTAATCAAAATACGGCATAACACGTATTTGTTACGCTTTTACAAGTTTTTATTTTTTATTTTTTTCTAAGTAACAACGTCCCTTCTATGGCTACGGTTGAACTACAATGAAATGATATGCTTCAAGTATAAGAAGATAGGAAGCTATATAACTTCTTCCGTAGTATTTCTTTTTCCTTGTGATTTGATTTGTTTTCGTAGGGATTAAAAAAACTGGTACGAAATGAATTCTAATTCATCTTTATATGTTCTTAAGAGGAAATTATTACCCACGAAACATAAAACATAAGTTAAATAGAGGGTATCAGTCTAGAATATTTTTTTTTGAAACTTGCAAATCTGTCTTCAATTGCTTCTAAAAAGCTAAAAAAGAAAAATTAATCCTGAAAGTAAGGTAAAAACTTATGTAATTCTAATACTTAACCTAAAACTTTCTTTCTTTTCAATTAATAAGTTTTTACGAGCTTATGCAAAGATTTAAAAAAGAAAAAAAAGACCGAATAATATGTTGTGATTAGTATGTAAAATAAGACTTTTATTTTATTACTTTAAGGCTTTTATTTTATTTATTATTTCACTCAGTTGTTTTCTTTTTTATACTTCAAAACAGTGGCAGATATAAAACCTTGGAAAGGACAATTATGCGCGGTAGGGCAAAATATGCTTGATGGCACATTAAATCCACGTATATGCCTAATATGGAAAGTTTAAAAACTCAAGAGAAGAAACAACGACAAACTTGAACCAAAGTATATACTTTATAATCTTTGCTTGAGCGTTGGCTCTAAGGACAGTGCATTCGCCTTTCAATGAGGTGACCCACATTCGAATCCCAGTTTTGCCTGATTAATACGAATTCTGCCCTCAGCTCACTTTGACCACCCTGCTGATGTAAAAAATCCTCATTTGCTAACGAATCATGAGTTGGAATCCCCTTGCCGTTAAGCTATAAATGGGAGGTTTTCGTGGTTTCCCTCTACATGTAACACAAATGCGGTTAGTTCCATCAAAAACGAAGGGTGGTTTGTCCTAATGCTTGATCCAGAAGTCTCCTTGTCTTCTGGATTGGGTTCAAAATTACAAGACTATGAAATTGAACATTGACAGTCGTAAACTCAGAGATGGGTCTGCTGTTCAACATCGATCATAAAATAAAATTTAAGCGCCATAGTAAAATCTTCAAAATCAAGGCAAAATGAAACGGTGTTACAAACTAAGTTCGAGGTAAAAATTAAATGGAATGCTCTACATTTCAAATAAAAAAGAATTTAAAATGACTTGAAACTTCACTTAACTAAAACATTTTTAAAGCATTAATTTTCCATTTTTTTTTCATTTCAGAAATATATCCACTTTAATAAATAAAAGCGTTAAATACGGAAAAAAATTATTATTTAACAAAATTAATTTAATTTAGTAGTTGTTTAATTTTAGTAATAATTTAATTTAGTAACTTATTTTTGTCTTATAAATATAAGTGACTAAATTAAATTATTAAAATCCTTTCCTTTGAATTTTTGTCTTATTTTTGTATGGTAATAATAGATGAGATATAAATTAATCCATTTCGTCACTGAAAACTCAATCTATATATATATCCACATTATCCCTTCAATCATGTATCCTCACTACTCCTAAGACGTTATCTGTTGGTTTGAGCCTATTATAGGATAATATTAAAAAAATATTCTTATAAAAAGTGATATCGAAGTATGTAATATGAATAATCATGAACAATATCTCCTATTATTTAAAGTCATGAATAAAAATAATCCAGAGTAGCAAGTAAAAAAAAAAAAATTAGGAATTTATTTTTTTTCTATAAAAATATTGTTTTGTAATTTACTAATTAACAACCAAGAGTGTTTTTATGTAACAGCATAAATAATTTAAAAATAACGAACAGAATTACTTTAGCTGTCCACGTTAACTATAAAGTTTTTCATAATTTAAAAGTTGAAAAAAAAATTCTATAAAATTGCTTCATTTCTTTAAAATGTTCTTGATTAAGATCTTGTTTCTTCGTGTATCATAAAAATATTGTCAATTAATCGTTTTGTGTATTCTCATTGAATAAAAAATAAATAAAAAAATAGCGCGAAATGATCATTTGAACAAAAAAAGATTCAGATATTACTCTCTCTTCGGCTTGAAATTAATAAGAGTTAAAACGGTATTTAATAGTAAATTATTTATATATCCTTACTCAAGGTTATTTACCTGTAACATTTCGTTATCACCCATCATACTGTTAAAAACCAGCTGAATACCCATGTTTCGTACAGGGTTAAAAGAAAACTATATAATCGAGGAATTAGTTCGGTACTAGACTGAGAAATCGTAGAGCCATATCTACACAATTAATAACGCTACAATATTTTCAAATTTGTTTTTATTTATTATTATTTGTTGTCCCTCCCGATTGATTTAAGCTTCTAAATCAAGCTCTTAGAAGTTCATCCCAACAAAACGAAGAGCAACGGTATTCAGTATCAGTTGATATATTCGATTCATGATAATCAAATATCCGGTAGTTACACACGAGTCATGAAAAAAAAACAACCTATAATCACATTATCTAATATTAATGCATTTGTTACTTATTAAAATAGTACCCATTTTAAAAATAACAATAGTACCTATGATTAAAATTACTTAACAATCATTAGCGTCAATAATATGACGATTTTTTGTGGTTCCCCGAAATCATTTCTCGATTAATTATGCATTTTGGTACACGTGCATAATCTTTTTTTTTTTATTTCAATTACCTCTGATTTTAAATTATTCAGTTTCATAGCAGCGCGTTTCAAATAAATAACTATAAAAAAATAAGCACGTGGTTTTAAGCAGGATTATAGTAATACTAATTCGGTGATGTAGCCCTCCCATGTCATCCATGTTGATACTTGAGCTCACCTGACCAAACTAATGAATAACCATTTTTTTAAATTTTATTTCATACTTTTTCGTCGTAGGAATCATTAAGCCTTAAAGTCTTAATCATTAAGTCTAAATCATTAAAAAATTGCACCTTATTTTTTTTTCACAGAAAAACGTTTTAAAAACACATATATTAACAAAATTAACACGTGGTTTCAGATAACTTTAAAAATGTTAATTCGGTGACGTAGCACCGATACACATGCCATAGCTAAGGTTTTTCTATAGTGTGATATATATAGTACCTCTATAGTCCTCTAATTCAGGAGCTCTAGCCATACCCGTTTGTGACTGAACTTTTGAAAATTAATTAAACATTAAAAAACGTGCGATAAAATCTTATTCGCTTACAATTTTATTTATAACAATGGTTAATGTTAAACTAAAGTGAAAAAAAATTTTTTTTTAAACATTGCTACGGAATGGTGCAATTAAAAATTTTAAACAATTTTTCCTGTCGATGTCCAAATTTCAAAACCATACCGCCAACGGTTCTTGAGTTATAGGAGATTCGAAATAGCTTTCAGCGATAAGGACAGACAAAATACTGAGAAAAGAAAGAAAAATTGAAAAATAATTGAACATAAAGAAACGAACAATCCTTTTCTGATTAAATAGATCTGAGAAATACCAAACATCACAGATGTTATCTCTGAAATATTTGAAGAAAAAATAATGCCAATCGTCTGAAGTTAAATTTATAACAATGCCTAACATTAAACCGACGAGAAAAATTAATTTTTAGAATTTCCTCCCGAACGAAGTAATAGAAATTTTTAAGATCGAGAACTAAAATTACTCTTTCAACCATTTCCCAAATTTCAGGATGATAGTACAAATTATTCTAAAGTTATAAGAAAGACTCAGACAAACTCTACAATTTTTTAATAAGCATAATTTTTACATATTTATGTTAAATAAGTTATGTTTACTTTTATAATAAATTTCGTGTGAAAATAGGATCAGTTTACATAAGCAACAAAAGTAATGAAAAATAACCATTTAAAATTCTAAAGCAAAATTAAAAATTAACTTTTTGCACAATAGCTTAATAATCTCCCTAGCAAAAAACATTTAATAAGTTTTTATTATAAATAAAAGTTGAATACGGATTTACAAACTAGGTTTGAGAATAAAGTTTCTATGGCAACCAATCAAAATGATTGGATTTAAATTTTATTCCTATGGAATCAGAAACTAAATCTGTAGAGTCCCGTACTATGTTAAAATAATACTATACCAAGAGTACTTAGAGTACTAGTAAGAGTATTATGCTAAAACAATTTTAAAAAAACTTTGGAATCTTTAAATTAAAATATTTTGAACCCTTTTATTTAATAGATTTGAGGTCCAAGTCTATTTATCACACATATAAACAGAAACAATTATAAATTCTTAAAGGGGGGAGGTAACCCTAGTCTCAATTTTTTTTAATCGTATTATTCAATNACAACAACAACAACAAAATGTAGAATAATTAGAATTTATAAAAATTAATTAGTCGTAAGTGATAATAATAACAATTTCATAAAAAATGGTTTCATACTTTATTGGTTAGATATTTATAAAATGTTTACCTGATTATAAAATGTTTTAGTTATTTTTCTAAAATGAAACGGAAATGTAGTAATTGTTGTTTTTAGTGGAAATTAGCTAATATTGGCAGTTTATGTAACCCAAGATATTAATTGTTTTAAAAGCAGCAACTAATATTCACGTTACGTCTTGTTTTAAACTTCTTTTCTTATATAAACATGTCTGGCGCACAGCCTAGTAAAAATGTAAACATAAATAGATACTAAAGTTATGTGTTCCAAAATTTCTGTAGTATAAGTTATAGTGTATTCTTAAAAACTAGTTTACATTTAATTTTCAATGCTTACATTAATTTGTATGAAAATTTTTGAGAAAATAAAAATCACTTATAACATATTTTTATCAAATATTTTACACAAAATTTTTCAATTTTATAACCGGGGACAAAACCGGGGACGCAAACCGACCGGGGACACGAGGTCCTCGCCGGGGACAATCCCCGGAAATCGGGGTCGTCTGGTCACCCTATGTATAGGGGATGGCTGGAGGTGCCTGTATAGGTTGTTTTTTGGAGTTTAAGAAGTGCGGCTATAATGCCTGGCAGTTGAAAAAATGTTCTGGCGTTAATTGTGTTTTGGGCATTATCTGCATATGTGGTAATATCTGTCTGTCTTGTCTGGAGATATCTTCATGTCCTTGAAATGTCCTGGGCGGGTTAGAGGTTTCTAGGACAGTTAAGATCTGGAATGGAGACTATTTTTAAGCTTTTTAACCTCATTTGCGTTTTCAGATGTGACGATTCAAGCTTCATGCTTCTTTCGCAAGGAAGTCTGCCAACTCATTTCCCTCAATGCCCACACGGTCAATAATCAACTGGACAGTGGAGGAATTGACGCTTTGAGTTCCCCATTACATATGGCTTCTTGTGCTGATTTTGAGTCATAAAAAATGACAAGTTGGATTTTCAGAAGAGGTAGAGAGGTAAAAATAAAGAGTGTCTTTGATTGTAATGATCTCGCTAGTGAAATTCATAGCTGTTTGGTCAGTGGGAATTCTGATTTCTGTTTTTTGACAAGAATTGTGATTAATAAAGATACTGCTTCTATTTAAGTTGTTATCAGAAGGACCACCTGTATAGATTATTACAGAATTTTCCTGAGAAAATGAATCTAAGAAGGCATTTCAGTAATATCATCTGATTGGGATCTTTGAGCAAGGTTTTAGAAAACCTTGGTATTAACAGGCGGTTTAATGAGAGGAAAAGGCTCTGGATGGAAGATAGATATTTTAACTGATGTCTCAAGCGAAGAGCACAATTGACGATCTTTGGAACCTTTTTGTTTCCCCCGAAGAGTTTGTGTAGCTTCTAATCCAGTTGATTAATTTTATGATGTAAAGCTTGCGTCTGCTTTCTAAAGGATAGAGGCTGCTGTCTAGTTATTTGCAGAAAAAACAGCCCATAATATAAATTTAGAAGCCTTAAACTGAATAGAGTCAAATTAGGCAACAACTGCCTCTAATGGAGGCTTCCGGACAACGGAGGAATACTCTAGTACTGACCTGATGCAGTACGTGCTACTCAGAGTCGAAATAGATCTTGAACCCCAGTTTGTACAACATGATTTGCCAAGAATGTTTAATTTCATGAGGTCTTTATTTGCTGTGTTCTCAATATCTTTCATTGAGCGAAGTTCTTGGTATAAGACTACCCCCAGATATTTGGGGTAGTTAATATGCTCAATAGTGATATTATTCAATTGTATTTTCGGATTAAAAGCTCCTCAATGTTTTCTGTCAGTTGAGAAAAAACAGAATTTTGTTTTGAGGTGAATTATTGTTATTTTCAATTCAAGTTGCTAAGTCCTTAAGGATAAAAAGAGATTTTTCGGAGATCTTTAACTTCTGGTTTTGAGTTCTACAAGGCAATATCTGAGTAGCAGTCAATTCTGGAGTTAGGTTGGATATGAGAGTCAATTCTTAACCTGATGACACTGTCAAATATAATCATTTCCTGATTGCTGTAAGCTGAGTTCATACTAAATGGCTTTGTTGCAAGTTTCCTAACCACCACAAGAAGAATTCATCACTTTATTAACACCAATTGTAATTTTAACCTCTTTTCGACTACCTAGTGTGCTTAAGTTTAACCGAACGTCTTTTTTTTAAACCGTAGTTGAACAGCCCACTCAATTTTGGGCTTACGACAACTAATGTTCAACTCCGCAGCCTTGTAATTTTTGAACCAATCCAGAAGACTAGGAAATTCCTGGATCAGTACCCCCAGAGGTATGATTTTCTATGGGAACACGGAGGACTTTGGGACTCGACAAATTTAACGTGCACCAGTCACCATTTACTACACGGGTAACCGAGCATTTGAGTTTTATGGCATTAAAAGCTTCAATCGTTACTTGCCAGTACGAGCAAAATTTATTGTATATTATAGCCAAAAGAAATTCATCGCCAATTGATATTTTGATCACTTTTTCTACTAACTAGTGTGCTTAAATTTAACTGGAGCTTTGTGCTGGATGACAATAAAACTTTAAACCGTTTCCAGTCAATTAAAAGTAGAATTTATAGCTGTATTATCGCGAAATGGAATTTATCGTTAATTGAAATTTCGATCCTTTTCCAACTAGCCATCTGACTGAGACTCTAAACTGAACAACAATACAACTTTCAATTGTTTTCTTAATATTACAATAATAATTTATCGCCAATTGAAATTTCTGCATTTTTTCCGACATAAACAAACTAACAGCGACAAAATTAAAAAGAAAAAAAATAACGCAACAAAATAAAGATACAAAGATTAAAGATACAAAAAATTACTTTATATCAAATGAACTAAAAGGGATAAATTTTTTATCAGACCTAAAATGGAAAACGTAGGTTCTATTACCTTCATAATAAACTTTTATCAGAATCAAACCCCTCCCTTTACGTTTTTCAGAGGAAATGTGCCCTAAGTTTTATGTTTCAAATCTGACAAAAATAAAACTATTTTCGCCTTTTTAATCTTGTAAAACGTACTAGTTAAAATCTTTCTATTGTTTTACGAAGTAATTACAACGCCAAACATAAGTTTAAAGAACAGCATTAAAAATAAAATAAAAAGGGAACAGTAGCGCAGATGGTCTGGTAAAAAGTAGACCACATCGACATCAAAAAGGTCAGTGGACTTGACAAAAAAACAAACTAAGTGGGCGAATATGGGAATTCAAGAACCATTTTTGAATTCTAATTGATTCCATCGAACCTCCAAGGAGATCTTCCCAAAGCAGCTAGTGCGTAGGCGCCTGTTTTCGCCAAACCACAATCGCCAAAGGAGATGAAGTAACCTTGCACGATTTAACTTGAAAGAAATGCAATCAAAAAAGACAAGAAGGATGAAGCAGATAATAATAAGAGGGAGAAAAAAAAAATGTTCTTTTTTTTTTATCATTGACGGAACGATGTTGGGCGAAAAGGCGGGGTTTTCCAACGCCGCCACGCGCTCTGCTGCCAACAGATGCCGCTGTTATCTTCCTGATTGATTCGTGTAGTTTTTGTGACGTAATATCAAGGAACCTCGAATCCGTGGGAAAAGGAACGTTTTTCTTGGTCGTGTGCCTTGCGGCGCATCCTTTTTATATTTTATTCTTTTTTATTTTATCTCCTTCTTCCCTTCTCACACTATATTACGTATTCTACATTAGCCTTATCATCTTTCGCAATTGCTTACTTTGCTTTATTTTCTGAATGACTGATAAAAACAATTTATCTATATTATATAATTGCATTTAAATAACGCGCATTGTATTATTAGCTTGATATCAAATTCCATTAATATGTGTTAAAATGGAATGTTTTGCGTTTCCGCATCAGCCAATTATCAGCCACGAGGTTCATGGAGATTAAGGTTCCTCAATGTTTTGACCATCGATGGTTATGTGGTTAGTATTGGCCACATTCGCTTTCGTTTGCCAGGCAAACTACAATCTGAAGCTGTGACCATGCCACCAATGTGGTAGAACCCCGAATTTGACAAGAACAGTTAACCCTTGACTTAACCCTTCTACAAAAGATATACCGTGTCAAAATGAAACATATTATTAGTAAGTTGATTGGTTTATATTCGCGAAACTGCTCAATGCCTTATCCAATGCGCGATGTTTCATGGCTCAAGAGATTTATTGGAGTGATTTTAAAATAAATGTTAGTTAGTGATCAATTTTTATTTTGTCACTTAACTCGAAAATTACTCTAATTTTTTAAAGTAGTCAATATAAAACCTTTCAATTCGAGAACATTAATAAGACTGATGTTAAGATAACTTAAACAATAATGGAAGTGTAGTAATAAAATTATGGCGAGCTTTAAGTTCGTTTTAAACTTATTCTCCTTTTTTAATTACTCGCTTTTTTTGGATTTTTTTTTATTATGAGTATGCATTAGACAAAATTAGTATTGGAGTACTTATAAGCTCGATATGTATATAGCCCTGCAACAAAATTTAATTATTATGTAAATTTTTTTGTCATTATTAAAATACATATGACAGGAAAAATGTACATACAACTAATATAATCCACTGATAATTTGCTTACTTTGTATTTTACTCGGAATTTTTTTTCGTTACGTTTTATTTTTATTATGAGTATGTATTGGACAAAATTAGTATTGGACTATTTAGACACGATGCATGTGTATTGTACTGTAGCAAAATTTATTTATTATGTAAATTTATTAGTCATTATTAAATTATATATCCCTGGAAAAATGTGCATGTTGAGAAATGTAGTTGTAAATTAGCTTAATTCGAAATCTCCCCACTAGAGGGCTAATATTCTGTGCAGTAGAATCCCTTTTTGTTTAACTAATATAATCCACTAATAATTACTCTCCTTGGAGAAAATTATAATTGGACTATTTAGATACGATGCATGTGTATTGTCCTGAGTAGTAAGACCCGTTGCATAGCCGACGGAAGTGACGCCATCATGGAAAGTCAATGGATGCTTATTTCTGCCCGACCGGAAGTTGCTTATTTCTGCTTCAACTGGAAGTTGCTTATTTCTGAAATGAAAAAAAAGAAATAAGCTCCCCATGACGTTGCAGACGAAGTTTCGATTTCAGGCTGGCAGAAATAAGCCACTTCCGGTTTATAGGCGGGTAGAAATAAGCAACTCCTGGTCGGGCAGAAATAAGCACCCCTTTACTTTCCATGATGACGTCACTTCCGTCGGCTATACAACGTGTCTTACTTACTGTCCTGCAGATTAAAATTTGTGGCAAAATTTATTTATTACACGTCTACGGCTGGGAAAATGTGCGAGCAATTAATATAATCCACTAATAATTACTTTCCCTATTTTGTATTGTTTAAAACTATTTACAAATATTAGTCCCGAAAACATTAGTCCGGCTAATTATTTTTATTTGTCACTTTATCTACATAATTTTTACCCGACATACGCTAATAACTAAATTTGTTCAAAATCTTGAAGGCAACGCGTTAACTATTTAACAAAACGCACTCAACGTTTTCGGGGGTGGAGTATCGTTTCATCTTATGTAATAAGAGGCAGAGAAACAAAAGAGGAACTTAACTGTCTGAGGCAAGGATGGGGGTGGGGAAGGGACGAAAAAAAAAGGAAGCTGGGTGTCCGTTTAAAGATGCTGACAGATTGGAGATGAGAAGGGCATGGGAAAAAGTCAATTGCAGAAGAACATATCATTCCCGATTAGAGAAGGCGATGAGAGATTGCACTAAAACAAGTGGCGCGGAGATCGCTTTTTCTTTTTGTTTATTTTTTGTGTAAGACACGAGAGAAAAAAAATTCGTTCTACTTCGTGGGAAGTAAAATCTTTCATTCAATATCAATGGGAGCGCAAATCAGTTTGCTATTTCACTATTGACTCTCAGTGTAAAACAAGATTTTTTTTATAAACTAACATTACAAAGGTTACGGTTTAAGTTAAAACTGTAGTTCAAACGATTTTAGTTAAAATTGTTATATTTTTGGCGAATTTTGCATTTACATTTTCTTTTAGGGGTGAAAACTTAAAAGATTTTTAAAACTATAACATTCTAAGCGTATTTATCATTTACACTTTCTTTAAGGAATGAAAACTCAAACGATTTTTGTGAAACCTGTTATTTGTTCGTGAAAGCAGTATACAAAATGTACATGTGAACGCATAATAGACTTTTTTACTTAATGGATGTATTGCATGATATACATACACATATTGTGAGCAAATACGTATACATATATATTGTATATATATATAAACACACACACATGAATACGCACATGTTTTTGCTACATGCAGTGTACGTTACAAACTAAGTGCAAAGTACCTACATACAATGTATATAGGTACCACTACACATACGATGTATAATGAAGGTACGTATAAATGTATACACATGCATGCAATATGTGTCTGTATGTTGGTATGTACGTAAGCAAATATAATAATAAATGCATATTGCACGCTTTCAAATATAATGTACAGATGTCATGTACAGCGCGCAAAAAAAAAAAAAAAAACGGACTGCCCTGAATAACTTTTGATCGGATCCTCACATTCTAGGACTTAATCTTTATGCTTCGAGGGGGTGACCTTAAATATGTTAAATAATGCCGACGAATTTAAAGTTGCGAAATCAGACACAAAAACGTACTGTCTCTGAATATAAACATACCTTTTTTTTCTGGATTCGGATCCCTTAAATATAGGGAGTGGCCACAATCTGGAAAATATGGTCCTCATCGTTTGATCAGGAGAACGAGCCAAATTTTGGAACCCTTAATGTTAAATTTGCTATTTGCGTATTTCACAATATTTCTCGAACTTTTTAAACGAAATGAAAAATATGTGCATACTATTATACAATTCGTTTATCCAAAGATAATTCCATGCAAAAAAAATATATATTACTAGATGCTTATCGTTTTATTCAATAACAGTCGAAAGAATTTTGAATTGTAAGGTATACAATGTGTTACATCATTTTAAAATGATTTAATTTTACATAGCAAAATCAGAAATTTCAGTGAAATCAGTTGGATAATTTCTGAGAAATTTTATTTTTAAAAAAATCTTATACTTAAAATTCAATTTCTAAGAAACTACTCCACTGATTTCGCTCAAATTTTGTAACTCTCCATTTAAAACTGCATTCTTTAAAAATATTTACTGAAATTTATTTTTTCCAAGGAATTATCTTTGGATAAACGAATTTTATAATTATTTTAGTAACATTAAGGGATCCAAACTTTGGTTCGCCATTTACCCAACTATAGAGCCCAAATTTTCCTGATTTCGGCTGCTACCCCATAAATTTTAAAATCAAAAAGCTGAATACATCGAAAAGATATGTTTATTCAGAGAACGCACATTTTTGTGTCTGATTTCGTGATTTAAAATATCCTGTGCGGTAATTAATTAGCATATTTGAGATCACTCCCTCAAACCATGAAGATTGAGTCCTAGAGCGAGAAGATCCGATCATTGGATCAAAAGTTATTAGTAAATTTCCAAATCATAATCAAAAAGTAATTGGATCTGCGTTATATTCCTTTCTGTTGCCAATATTTAAATAAAAAAACTAAAGCATTAAAAATCGTAGTTCCAGCATTTGCATTATTGTTACCGACCTGAGGTCTCAATTATTTTTCTTATTATAAAAGATTAAAGAAAAGATGGTAAAATTGTAAGATTTTATTATATTACTGTTTTGAATTCCAAGTTAATATTTTTAAAAAATCTTACACTCTAGTCAAACTTACTCAGAAAATCACTAAAATGGCTTTCTTTTTTTCTTTTTTTTCTTTTATAAAATTATATAATGAAATGAAGCTTAATAAATTGTAGATGACAGAGGGGAAGGAGCTAAATTTTGAATGCTTTTTATTGCAAATTACTGAATTTTAGTTTCACAAATAATGATGCCTATCAATATTTCTTTTAATAAACTTACTGTAATGAAATATTTAATTAAAATTCGATAAATTAAAGGTCATAGTTATTATATAACGCTAAGCTTAAAAAAACAAGAAGATTTTTTTTTAAATTTATTTCTTAATTTTATAGTTTAAAATTAATTTGAAAAACCAGCAATATTACAATTTTAAAACAAAGATCGAGAAAGTTATTTTCTTGCTTAAAACAATCTAGATTTACAATTATCTTCAATGAGCATAGTAACAGAGTAGAAAGTAACAGAAGGGAAAAGAGAAATTGAAAGTCAATTTACATGGACAGTTTATCATTGAAAAGAAGAAATATTTATAGGAAACTGAAAAGTACAATCTTATCTTATCATTAAAGAATCAAATAAACATTAAACAGAGGGGAAAACTGTTAGAAACAGAGGGGAAAGTTAATAAAATATTCTACCCAGTGGTCAGAAAAACTACATCATTTTTGGTAGTTTCTACAACTAAAACTACTTCGTTACAAATGTAGTTAACTAAAACTAATTTTTCTTTTTAAATGACTTTTTCTTTTGACTGCAAACTACTTTGGAATTGTAGTAACTACTTTAAGGAGACAAACAGGGCCTGGATAGCCTGGTTGGTAGGGCATTGGGCCCATGTTCAAGATGTCGTGGGTTCGATCACTGCCGGCCGAAGACTTCCCGTGTAGTAAATGGTGACTGATGCACGTTAAATCTGTCGAGTCTCAAAGTCCACCATGTTCCCATAACAAATCAAAACCTCTTGGGGTACTGGACTGGAGATTGATCGTTCTCTGATTCAGGTCAAAATTACAATCTGAGGATGGATGTATGAATGGGTCCGCCCTGTAAGCGGGTGTGACGTATGGGTATGGCAGAAGTCTAATTCTTGGCCATAGATGGCGCCACTGGAAAACAAAAACAATCGCACCCCCTCTGCCTTAGAGCATGCGTCAACAACAACAAAGAGACAAACTTAGCTGGAAAACTTAATTTACGACTATGTAATGGTTTTGGATTATTTACTTATTTATTTGGATTATTTACGACTATGTAATGGATTTGGATTATGGAAATAATTAGGAAATATTTATTCATGTTTACAAGAGCGAGTATCTTTTTCTAAAACACTTTTTTTTCTTTCGAATTTGTTCATTTAATCTTCAACTTTTTATGCCTTTTCGACAGCGAATACTTAATTTAAGAAACGCGAAATTATCAAATAATATCAACTCTTTAAGTGTTCAATGCTCTTCTAAGAAATACCTTCCGCTTCTTTGAAATAACATTAATTCTTCATCGGTGTGCATTTGCGTGTGATGGTTTGACCGAAGTGATTAATTACCTATTTTTCGTAATGGCTAGTTTAAATAATAATTATAGGTGATTTTAAATACGTAATCTCTGTTAAAGCTCAGCTACAGCCATAAGGTCATTTTCATCGCATCCACTTGTACTTATCAAAATCGAAAAATTAAATGCTTTGGAATCATATGTCTTTTCTAAACTAACGTTAAAAGTAGTTGCCAGGAATCACTACAAACTACTGTTTTTTGTATCGCTCTACATACTATACTACCTTTTTTTTTTTTAAAAAAAAAGAAAGAAAAGAAAAGTAGCACATTACACTACAAACTACGAAAATAAAGTAGCGACTACGTGTGTTTCACTACTTTTAATGCGCTACTTTCGACCACTGATTCTATCTATCCTTCATAAAACTTTATTTATTTATTTATTTATTTATTTTAATTAGCCCCATAGGACCCACTTTTCCCAACTCAACAAAATTAATTTACTAATTATGGCGTCGACCGGCCTGTGTAGGGGGCAGGGAACTGTCTTTGCATCAGAAAAGTCCTGGGTTCGAATCCCGGGCAAGGCATGGATGTTTCTTTCTCTCTCTGTGTGTTCTATGTCCTTTCTCCTTTGTGTGTGAATGTGACCTGCCCTATAAACGGGTTGTGGTTGTGTGAATGGCGTGGCAGAAGTCGAATTCCTGGCCATAGATGGCGCCACTGAAAAACAGGAACAATCGCACCCCCACTGCCGAAACAGGTATACGACAAAAAAAATAGTAATTATGGTAACTAATTAGATAAAATCTTAGGAAAACATTAAAATGTTTGATTTTTATTCAAAAGTAATTTTAAAACAGTGTATTAGATAAGTAGTACTGTATATATATAACGTGACCATTTATTTTTTGACTCAAAACGGGACATAGGTTTATTTAGGTCAAATCATAGGTAGTCAATCAAAAAAACAACACTTTTTTAAAGCTATTTATTCAGAAAAAGTTAGTTGGCTTAAAAGTTACAAATCTCAAAATATAGGTCCCCAAAATGTTTAGTTATATTTATCAGAAGAACAAATTCGTTTTAATATAGTTGGGGACGATTTCAAGTAAGAATGAAACCACGTTTTTTTTATATTCACTTTATTTATCAACATCGCCTTTAGAACTAAAATTTGTAACTGGGTTTTCTCAGATGTCCACAATTTGTTCATAATAGAAAATACTCTTTCTACTGGAGCATTTGTAACAGGCAAACATAAAATACATTCAATTACAATAGAAAAGTTTTCATGCTCAAGATTGTTGGCGCGAAAGTGTTTGAATACTTCCACCCAACGGGTTTCCGTGGAAATATTTAAATTATTCCATTCCATTATTTTTTGCGATGTAATGCAATTAGAAATTAATGAAAATTCTTCAAAAACTTCAGTATCTTTATTACAGTCAATATATTGCTTTTCAATTAATACATCCAGGGATTTTTGAATATCTTCCCATGTGGGGACCTTTTTAAATCTGCCCAATAAAATATATCCATTTCTTTGGTGAGAAAGCAAGTCCACTGCTCCAGATATTCACGACTTGTTTTATAAGATTCTGTAGCCGTCCTTTTCACAAATTCTTCATCAATATCAGTACCACTATCTTTCAATTTTAACATTAATTGACGGACCATAAATGGAAGAAACTGATTGGTCTGTTTTTGAGTTAAATTGTCTTTTAATTGATTGATTCCCTTTGCAGCTTCAATTGCCGATACAGTCTGACCTTCAAGTTTTAAGACAGCTTGATAAAAACTTGCTGACTGAAAAAATAAAACCACAATTCGGATGTGGGATCTTCAAAAAAGTTTTTTAGTAACAGGGGACATTTTTCAATACTCAAAAAGTAGCTTTTTAACGGCTGCTACATTTTTAAAACCCTCTCCAAAGCAGGCATAAGAGCAAGCCATCTAGTTTTACTATAGCCGAGCATTTGTTGATATTCAGTTTCGGCACAAAACTCCTTTAGAGCTTCAACTCGAATCGTATAAATATAAAAAAATGAATATATCTTCACAATAACGCTTTCGTAATCTGCGAGTAGCCCATCTGCAGCAGATTTTATTGCATTGTGAATTACATGGGCTCCCCATCCAATAACTATTAATTCTTTTTTCAGAGATGATTGTAATTTCGTTAATACATTGTTATTTCCTCGCCTAACTGCACCTCCGAAATTGACGTTGGCATTGCCCCACAAAATGCTACTACTTTTGCTGTCAAATTATTATCTGACAACACTTGGTTTAAATAATTGACTATGATGTCAGAAGTTTCACCAGGTTGTTCTTGGAAATCTAAAATTTTTACTTGCACACCTACGTAAGGTTGAAAAAAGCGCACTACAATGGGGCATATTTTCTTGTTACCAAGGTTTGACGCGTCCTTTAGTATTGTAATACAATTGCACTATCAAGGTCATATTTTAATTCTTTCATTTCTGTATGCATCAAAACATTTACTACAATAGCTTCTGATTTCGTACTCGCGCATGTAAATTTGGGATCAAAACATGTGGTTTTCTTGTATCGTGTGATAAGCCCAGACGCCTTTTGCCGCGTCGATAACCAGATTGAGTAGCTGACGGGCGGTGGCCGGAAGTCTGCTACTCAAATTTTCGCGTGGTTTCTGAAACGGTGATACCTGATTGCGCTAATGGTTTTCTGAAATATGGCGGACTGCGCTGCTACCATCTTATCCCCCTTTAATAAAGGTTGGTGGACTGCGCTTAAGGCAACCCTTATGACCATCCCTCCTACTTCATTCATGCAGTAAAACAATTTCTGATAAAAGCATTGTCTCGCCAATATTGTACGCCAGAAGGTGGAGGTGCGTTGAGAGTGGAGGGGGATTTGTCAATCAGTTTTCCTCCATCTTTTAGTAATTTTTATTTAAAAGGAATTTTTTTTATACGTTTGTAAATTTTAATACTTCTGTAATTTTAAAATGCAAACTGTATTTAAGCAATGAAAAAAAAAACTTTTTTTCTAGTTCATTTTAAGGTGACATATGGCTTTCAAAGTTTCGAAAATCGGTCAAAATTTTAATTAGACCTATGCAATTGTTTCAAGAATATTGGTTAAAAAGTTAAAAAATGTATACATTTGTTGCTCACTTGTCGTCTTAAGTTGATTAAAAAGTAAAAGTTCAGGGTGCAGTATCAAGTTTTAATTAAGCTCAAAAATCCTTACTTTAATATTTAATAATTTGAATTTATTTAATATACTTAATAATTTTAAATTTTTTTACATGCAATTTTTAAATATATTTAATAATTTGAATTTTAAACCAGTTTCAACCAATCTATCTTAACCAAACTTCTGCATATTATTTTTAAAAAAATATTTGAACATAAAACGACTTTGACCAGAAGCCATGGTTGGCAATCATTAT
>NC_092213.1:57823038-57898544 GCF_043381705.1 Parasteatoda tepidariorum
TAATTTATTTTTATTGTAGTTTTTTTTATTTGAGGTATTTGTAATTGACTAATAATTTTAAGGATTTTATATTTTTAAAGAGGAATTAATTTTTAAGAATTTAATTATATTAATTATTAAGAATTGTTATATTAATGAACATGGTTAACAGAGCAAACCATATAAGATGTATCAATCTTTAGGGGTTGAGGAGCGTCAGAGAACCTGGAGCAGAGACCACTGGTATTTTTATAATCCTTTTCATAAAATAGTCAAAAAATCATGCCCATCGAGAATCTCAAAATAAAAATATTCAAGTGAGAAGGAACAAAAGCACTTCAGATGATATATGAAAAATGATATATAATATTTGATTTATGATATATGACAAATGTATATTCATAATATACATAGCTCAAATAGGCCGGGATAGTCTGGCAGGTAGAATGCTGGACTCACGCTCGTGAGAACAGCAGTTTGAACCCAGCCGGTCGAAGATTCCCCGTATAGTAAATGGTGACTGGTGAACGGTAAATGTGTCGAGTCACAAAGTCCTCTGCTCCCATAACAAAATATATCTAAGGGGGCACTGATTTGGAGATGGATCGTTCGCTGGTTCAGGTGAAAGTTACGATCTGTGACTGAATGAATGAATGTATGAATGGGTCCGTTTTGTAAAAGGGTGTGACTTAAGGGAGTGGCAAAAGTCTAACTTTCGGCCATAGATGGCACCATTAGAAAACAAGAACAATCGCACCTCCACTGCCTTAATGACCTACGATAACACCAGCATAGCTCAAATATTCTGAAACAAACTACTTCACTTGTTTTTTACACACAAACGTACGTTGTCATATGATTTATTTTGTTGTAAAGTTTTACTAGCAAAATTAAACATACTGCCCTTATCAAAATAAGTTCATAAACATTGTATTTTAAAATATTGATAAATACCTAAATATTTGAAATAAAATTTTCCTTTGACTTAATAACGTACTTTTCATTACATATTAAAAACATTGAAATATATTCACTAGTAAAAAAGAAACACATTTCCTCATAGAAAAAAAAAACAGTTGATGGCATTTTACTTCCTTTAAATTGGTACAAATTTCGAAAAAATGCTCTCATTTGAAGAAAAATATTAATTCATGACCATTATCATACATTTACAGAATTTAACGAAAGAAACAAAAAATAAATAAATAACAAAGCGCCTTTTTATTTTCTTTTTTTTTTTGCATTTATTTTTCAATAAGCAAAAAAAATTATATGTTCAAATGAAATGCAATTATTTTCCTCTTTCATCCCAATTTCACAGAGTTGAAAGGAATTAAAACCAGAACGTATAAAATTCTAAGAATTTAAATTCTTATTCCCGAACCAGAATTTTTTTGGTTAAAATTAACTCAGTGTCGAAAAAGCGAAGAATTATAATTTGTATCCAAAGACTATTAAGGTCAAAAGAAAGTTGTTCTTACCCCTTATCCCTTATACCCTTTTTCCCTATCAAGTAAAGAAAAATCGCGCATCGAATAATGGAGTACTTCAACCCATTTATCTCGCCAAGTTTCAAAAACACGGTTTACAGTGGCAGAGTAAAAAAAGTTACCCATCAGTATATAAAACAAACAAAAAATTTGACGGAAAAAATATCTTTTTTTAAAAAAAAAATATTTTTTCATAGTTTTTTCCCCACAGGTTTCCGATAATTTGTGTTTAATGCCTTTTTCCCCCTTTCCAGTGAGTGATCGATTTTTATTTTAATTTTCTTCCTTCTGCAAGGGCGTCAGTTTTTGCGCTTTTTGTCTCCAATGGGTATATCGACTTGAGAGAAGGTTACTGTATTGAGTCTGGCGGGATTTTAAACAGCTTAACTACGCCAACGTAATTGTTACATATATATATCATCAGATTAGGTATGTGTGTGTATATATATATATATATATATAAAATGTTATTGGGTAAACTGTTCCCTATAAATGAATTCCACTAATTACATTTTTAAAAAGCAGTAGTTCAAAATAAGTACAATAAAAAAAAATAAATAAATAAACAATTTCAAAAAAATACAATATACTGCTTCCTGAATAAATAATTATGTCGCATAGGAAAATAAAATTCACAGCTGTCGCTAAACGTCGCATTGGGCACGTCAAGAATGAGATAGGACCTTCAGAATCTAACTGAAAAAATGCATTCCAAAAAAATAATGGTTAGTGCTTTTGACCTACTAGAGCAACCTCTAATTTTATTTTCCATTCAAGGAAACGTTAATTAGATATTAACAAAAAACAAGGTTTGCGCTCGATAAACCTGAAATATTCAAACATATTCCGATTAAGGTTTTCTTAGAATTATAATTTTATGTATTTTATTATATTTTTAATTGAAACGGTTCATGGTTGACATCATGTTTTTCGAACGGTTATTTTTCTGCAGAATTCGATTTGAAGTTTTTTTGTTCTGCAAGAAATATTTATTTTATTTATTTACAAAAGATATTATGACGTAAAAGTAGTTGCCCGATTTCATCTAAATAGATTCAGCAAAAAGAAGAAAAAATTAGATAAAAATTTTGTTTTGCATCAATTTGAAATAAGGAGAAATGAGGTATTAACGGGGAAAAATGAAATTTTTTTTTTGTTTTGTTTATTTTTCAGGATGTTTTATTATTATAATTATTAAGGAATGAAAGGAACGCTGAGTAAGAAAAAGAGAATAACGCCAAAACTGCCACGATAATTCCTGGATTTTTCGAATCCCGAAAAAAAAAGAAAGAAAAAAGCACCAAAGGAAAGGCACGAAAAAAAATCCCTAAAATGGGCACGGGAAAAGAAGCACTTATTTGAGTTTAGTGAACAATTTAAAACAGGCTGTTAAGTACCATTTTAATGTAATTAAGTAGATTAATTTGCATATCTAATTTTGACTAAAGTGTTTGTAATATACATTTTTTTCAATTTTATGTTATGAAAAGCGTTGCAGGTGGCTAATTTTTGAGGGGGACGAAATTAAAATACACAGTAAACTAGCTTTTTATATTTCACTCACAGAAAAAAATCTTAAATCTGAAAAATAACTGTAAAAATATTAATTTATTTTTTATTTTTAATTTTAATTAATTTAAATCAATAAGGGTTAATTATATTTTTTTTTATAACCGTCGTTGAACAGCCGACCCGATTTTGGGTTTACGACTACTGACAGGGTGCGTAGCGTTTTTAAAAAGTGCTTAAAGGTGCTTATTTTCAATTTTCGTTATTTATAAACCCTTAAAGTTGGTTTTTTCATTGTGTGTTTTTAAAAAGTGCTTAATTTTCCCTTTTTTTAAAATGAGATTTTTCCTTTACCATGTTGATTTTCGCTCCGAATTCTGCAAAAAGACGCAGTTCACATTGTTCTATTCAACGTTTTCACAATTCCTTCAACCCCAATCTATTTCGGCGCATTGTCAGTCCGTAGCGTATGAAAACACGATTCGTTTCACAGGATTCAAAATTTCATGATTTTTGACAATTGTCAAAAACGCCAAAAGTTTTTTTTTTTCTTTCTATTTTGATATGATGGTTAAAACAAGGTAAAACCGTCAATTGTTAAAAGCTTTCCAATCCTGCCTAATTACGATATTTTTTTAAAGATCTTAAAAATATTTTTTGAGTGCTTGAAAAGTGTTTAAAAGGTGCTTATTTTTTGTTGAATAATTTTCTACGCACCCTGACTAATGTTCAACTCCGTAGGCTTGTAATTTTGAACCAAATCCAGAAGACAAGGGACTTCCTGGATCAAGTATTGTGAGAAATTCAGCCATCGTGGAGGATTTTTTGATGGAACTAACCCGCATTTGAGTTACATGGAGAGAAAAACCACGAAAACCTCCCACGGTTAGCCTAACGGCAAGGGTACTCTAACCCATGATCCGTCTACCACTGAGGTTATTTCACGTCCGCATTGTGGTAGGTGAGAGCCGGATGCGGAATTCGTATTGACCAGCCATCACTTTGATTCGAACCCGGATCACTTCATTGGAAGGCGAACGATTTATTTATTCCCTGAGCCATTGCGGCTCTATTAATGGTTAATGAAAGTTTTCTACAGCAAGAGGACTCTCAGGGCCCGACATAGGGACCTGGGGCAAAAGCTTCTTTGGGGGCCCCCCTCCGCTCACTACTTCAGAAATGAAGAACCGAACTTTATGGAGGTATTTAAATTTTTCACCTCATTATAGATAACAAGAAAATTAACTAGAATTGAATAGCTATGAAGTCCAGACGAAATATCGTTCAGTCGATTTTATTTATTTTCTGACAATTCTATGTCCATCATGCCAAATGCAGTTTCCTGACTTTGTCATCTAGATGTGAAAAATTCAAACCCTTTCTGACATTTGGGCGGAATTCAGCTAAATTTTCGCAATTACGATGTCTCAACTAAGCCCGCCAGAAGCCTGTATTTTTGTAAACATATCGCAGTTTGAAATATGTAAAAATACAGGATTTTGATTGGCTAAATTTGACAGTCGTAATTGCGAAAATTTAGCTGAATTCCGCCCTAAAATGCCATGGATTTACGAAATATAGATCTAGATGTGAAAAATTCAAATCCTTGCTGACATTTGGGCGGAATTCAGCTACATTTTCGCAATTACGATGTCTCAACTAAGCCCGCCAGAAGCTTGTATTTTTGTAAGATATGTAAAAATACAGGATTTTGATTGGCCAAATTTGACCATCGTAATTGCGAAAATAAGCAAAATTTAAAACTTAAATGCTGATCATATTGCTAATTGCATCAAAGCTAAAAGAAATCTATAGGATGCTAACTCATGGTGGTGATGCTGAAATAGAGCTTGTAGACAGCATGAATGCTTTTTCAAAGGGCATTGAATTCAGGTAAAAATAACTCAAAGCAGTTAAACACCACTGTGCTCTTCTGATTTTGNTGGCAAATTCTGTTTCACTTCCTTTGGTTATTTCAACATTTTAAGTTTTGAGAAAAGGGAGTGTATGGTTTACTCTAGGTTTACTTAAAGTTTCAAATGGTGAAAAAATGTTTTCAAAATGCAGAAAAACTTTGAGAGATTGAGACTTCCTACAGCGTGATTAGGAGTAATTTAATAATTAATTTGTATTTTGATACTGTAAAGAGGTTTAAAAAAAAATCAGTTTTTGAAACTTATTTTCCATTATTTCATACGTAGTTGAAAGAGAATTTGCTATGAAGTGTTTCTCCCAAAGTATAGCGTCCTCTTAATAGCATTTTGTAAAATAGCATACGAAGTGCAAAAAGTTCCTTTCCTGTATATTAATTAATTTTTAAAAAATATCTAAAATCATTTGAATAAAATTTAAATACATTAAAATGTTTCTCAATGGCCCAGAATCAAATTGGTTGTTATATTCATGAAATTTTTAAGCAGTGCTTTTTTCTTCTGTGTTCAAAACAAAAAAAAAAACTTTTTCTCTTCTTTTTCCCTTCTCTCCAGGTTTCGAATAATTTAAGTTCTTAATAACGAGGTAAATATTTCAAGGAAAACTTATTTCTGTTAAAAATAATTGTAAAAATGCAAGTTCATAAATTGCTTATAAAATATAAATACATAGAATTTGATCAATCAGTGTAAGAGTCGTTCAAAAATTACGTAACCGTGCTTTTTGTAATTTTGGACTCATCTGTCAGCAGAAATGCGCACTCTCTTTCGCTTACATAAGAAAAAGCAACCCCCTGGTTTTTGTTTTAACTTTTATGTTTGTAATCTAATTTTAGGATTAAATTCAAATAAACGACGTAACTTTGCATGAAACAAAATTTTTGTTTCAATTCATTCTATAAAGGATTGAGCAAAATATTCGTTAGAAATTTTTTATGTTTTCCTTTGTGGTTAAACTTCTAGAAGAATTTTCTTTTTTCAAAACCTTTCCTTCCTTCAACCTAACTGTAATTTCAAATTTGTAATTTTGCCATAAGTAAGTTTTTTAAATTTAAAAATATTTCGAAAATAATGCGATTTTAATTTCTTACGAAAGCACCGCTTATAACACTTCTCCCTCCTTATCAGCAAACCATAATCCCTATCCCCCATCAAGTGCTTACGTAAAACTTTAACGTCTTTATAAATTCTTTTTATTTATTAAATATTATCGTTCAAATAAAACTATTAACTAACGTTGTTGTGGGTTATTTACGTCGCACTAAAACTGCACAATGGACTATTGGCGACGGTCTGGGAAACATTCCTGAGGATGATCCAACGACATGCCATCACAATTTTGATCCTCTGCAGAGGGGGTGGCACCCCCGCTTCGGTAGCCAGACGACCTGCACGTGAAGTCGAGCACTTTACGGTAGAACAGTTTAACGAGGACCAATACCGCACACCCTCAGTCCCTACGCAGACTGATCCAAATGGTCCCTCACCCGCACACTGACCGCAGCCAGTGATGCTTGACTTCGGGGATCTGCTGGGAATCGTGTCTTAACGATCAGTCCACTGCGGGACAAACTATTAACTAAATAAAATTCATCCAAGTTGCAGAGAAAGAAAGGGTTAAAAATTAACAACACCCATTAACAGTTTACTTTCTTACGATGAATGAAAATAAAACGCTTATCGAACACTATAAATAAAGATGTTACAATTGCAATAAAAAAATTAAAAACTGTTAAGAATGGTTATCAAAAACAAAGCAAGCGTTGCGGAAAGAAAAAGGGTTAAAGTTAACATCAAATTGCCCAATTTCCTCCAGTTTGCCGGCTCCATTGTGCGCCAAACGATTTCCTCCCACACAAAATAATCGCTCACATTGGCGAACACAGGCAGCCGAAGTCCTTATTTAAAAAAGAAAATATAAAAAAAATAACTGTATTATTATTATTAAAAAAAAACAGCTATCAATAGAAAGAAAAAAAAATAGAAAAAGGCGTTACACTAGCCGGCCACATACAACCAAACAAGCATCAGTATTCCTTTTTCCCATACCTTTCTCTATAGTAATTTGACGGAGGGGAGGAGGTGGTATTCTTTGTAGAGAATCGTGACCCGAAGCTTGCGCACGCACGTTCGAATCTGACTGTGGGAACGTTTCGCGGCCGTCGTTCTCACACGAGGCGGCGGTGCGCCTGCCTGACCCCTGCCGCCACACATAAATAGGTGCGCGGCTTTCTCACGCGCCTTCGCATCCCCCCGTCCACCCTGATATCGTCTGCACTTGTTGATTACGTGAGAGCGCACGTGAAAAGGGGAGGTGGGTGTCCAGATGGAATAGCGGGGAGGGAAGGGGACAGATCATTCCGTTAGTTTATGTGTGTGTCCGCGCGCAGAACCGAATATCCATACACAACACCGTGTGACGGGGTTTGGGAAAAAGTTGCGCAGCAGCTGACTTTCTTTTTTTTGTATTAAAATTTAACTGTTGTAATTTTTTTTTTTGTTCGTGTTTTGGTTATACCCCCTCCTCCACTACTTTCGGATTCGGAACAAATTATGAATTCGATTTCAGTTTGTGTTTTGATGTTGAAGTGAGTAGTGCACTTGATCTCTCATCTCTTTGCAACTCATAAGGATTACACATTGCTTGCTCTTATACTATACAGATTAATGCTATTGATTTGTTAGCATAAATAATTATTGGAACAATTATTTAATTATCTGTTTCTTCATTTAAACAATCAATCTGGAATATCACCCGTGTGTCACAATGCCGGCAGAACGGCCACCCTCGAAGGCTAGTGAGAATAGAAGGGTAAGCATTGACTTGAACATAAATTTGTTTAATTGAGGTCATTATTATATTTTACAATATGTTTTAATTTTAAAGACTGGTAGCTATCGGGGAATTTTTTTTGGTTTAAATATCAAAACATCGCTAATTGGCTGGTAAGAGGAGATTATTTTTTGGTTTTAAATTTTACTTCAAATGATTAAAAATTGTGCACATGTGCTGGGGTTAAAATATCCTGGACGCCACTGCGCCTAAAATTGGTAATTGGTGCAAAAATTAATAACTTTTTTTTAAATCTAAAAACACTTTTATATAAAAAAAATAAATGAATAAAACTTAAGAAAAATCAGTTTTTGTGGGCTGCGGGCTTCAAAAAATGTCGATTTCATGAATAAAAGAAAATAAGTTAGGAAAGAGAAGAAGATATTTAAATTTCATAAACTTAAAATGGAAGAGCTTAGACTATTTGATTTCAAATTAATTTTCTTTTTCTAACTTATTCAAGATTTTGATTATGATTGAACTATGACTTTTTGAAATAAATAGAAGAACTTTGGGTAATATAATGATAAGCCACCGTTTTTAGTGGATCAGAAAAACATTCGAGGAAATTTTTGTTGTATGTATAAGGAAACAATACTAAGGTACAGAGTCGTGTAAAAAGAACTTTCCACCCTTAGTCAAAATGTCATTACTATATTGACTCGAATCCTTCAATTCTTGTGATACAATCAATCGCGCAAAATTTGTCAATTAAATCCAGACATATGAATTCAAAATTTTCTTTAAAAAAAGTGACGAAAACACGCTTTTAATTGCATTAATTAATAGATTTCTATATTTAAACTTAGTCTCATTCAAATTACAAATATTGCTTATTGTATCATTATACTATGTATAAATATGAACTGTCATTCAAATATATCAGTTCTTCTATTTATTTCATTTTTTATTTTCCCAGTTGATACTTTTTTTTTTAAATATACATTGTCTTCCTTTTGGTGATTTTTTGCTATGAAAATATTCTTTACTTCATTCATAAAAAACATAGTCAATATAATAACTGCGGATTATAAATATAACTGGATAATTCTACACCAATTTTTTTATTTTATAGAATCATTTACCTAATATCTTTTATTTATTTATTTTTTTCATTAAGATATTTTCTTAAATTAAGTAGGAAATATAACATCAAGATTTGATAAATACTAATTAGCGAAACGATAATTCAATCACACAAATATGTATTACACAAAATGAACGAATAACATTTATTCTAATTTTGACGATGTATTTATGTGGGCAATTTTTGCTAAGTGAAACCCTTTTCCTCAGGTGTAAGGTTCATTTATACTTTAACATTTCCTCACTAGATGTCACCACTAAAATTCCTAAAGGAGTTCACTTGCTGCATAATTTTTTTAAAAATCTTTTTTAAGAATTAAAACAATAGAAATCAAGCTCACAATTTATTCGAAAATATATTATGCCTACTGTCCAGTTTGAAATAATTTTTTTATTTTTTAAATGAAATACTTTCTTAATTAAATGACATGTAACATTGTTTCTGAATGAATACAATGTTACAACATTTGTATTAATAAATACTATATATCTAGTGTATATTATGTATATTTTCCTTTCATGTACAAACATAGATTTGTATGGTACTATTTTATATGGTATAATGCACATTGAAAATATTCAATCATTGTAAATACCAACACCTAATCTTTTTTGTAAGTCAAGATTCATAACCATTAAAAAAGAACAAATTATTTAAAATAAATAGAAAATTTATTTAAAAAAAAACTATACAGTAGGAATTATTTACGATTTCAAAAATAAATTTATTTTTCATTGCTAGTAAAGTATTTCAAAACCAAAGAAAATTGTAATACATAATAAACATATCTCGAGTTAGAATTTTAGTTTGATTTTTGAAAGAAGAATAAATTGGCTAAATTACATTTTGTGTACGATTGTTTTTTCTTTTTTTCAAATTGTTTGATATGGTTTCCATAATGCAAGTGATCTTTATTTTAATGTACTGCAAAATACGATTTTTTTTTTTTAATCATGGCATTCTTGTTGATATGCAGAATAACGCAAAATTTAATTTACGTTAATTAAATTTAATTTCATAAAATTAAATTTAATTTCAAACATATGATGGCATAATTTGATTTTATTTGAACCTCAAAGGTCTTAGTAAAAGAAATCGAAATCAGCATTGAAAAATACGAACATAATAACTCGAAATCGGAAAGGGAATAAAAGTTATTGAATTGATTTGATAAGTTTATAATTATTTTAATCAACTAGGGTTAAGCACATCTGACATCATGTGAATTGTGTTCATCATGAAAAATGTGCACATTTAATTACATAAAGTAGTCCCAGGAGTAAATATTTCTTCGTAAAACTAAAACTTTAAAAAAACATTATTATTATTATTATTTTTTTAGTTGAAAATATTTCCGAAAGTTGAAAAGTTAAGTAAATTATTAAATAGCTTACTTATTATTTAGTTGATGCATAATATATGCTTTAGTTTAGTTGCCTGATTCATAAAATAACGGGATTTCATTTTTGAATCTAGAAAATGTAATTTCGCAAGACTAGTTTTTTAAGTATACAAGTAAAAAAAATTATGTTTCCAATAAAAAGAGTTTTATCATATCCTATATCAACTGCTTCCAATTTTTTTCCGGATTAATGATCGACCACCTTTCGGAGAAATCTCGTATTAATAAACCAAATATATAAAGACAATTGTGAATGCATTAGCCAATTAAAGACTACTTTATTTGAAAAATATTTGAGTAGATTAATATTTCTTATATATATCATCAATAATCATAAATTTAGTTTCATGTCCTTTGCAGTTCTGGATCTAAATTTAATCTAGTTATGAATTTGTTTTTGGTGCATATGCTGGAATAATGAATAAAGTAACCCGAAAAACAGCAGCAATAAACGTTGGAAATTTTTATTAGGAAAGCATATTTCTCTAACGGATTTAGATATATTATGTTAATTTGAAAAGCAGAGTGGAAAATTTTATTGTAATTTGAATATTGTAATTAATAAATTGTAATTTAAATATTTATTTTTTTAAAAAAAGAAACTTGCTTTTTTTATTGGCATTTTACTTAAAGAAATTATGCAAAGGCAACAGGTAAATGTAATTTCAGGTTACGGAAATGTTAAAAAAAAAAAGAAGAAGAAATCTTAAGTCGTGAAAATTCTTAAACTTTTCCACGGAACCCTCGGGTTCATTGGAGTACCATTTGGGAACTGCTGTTCTATATCACACGTTTATATTTTACTTCCATTTATGTGTAGCATCCCCTGTTATACATATTTGAAGTTTATTAAAACAAACAAAATGTTCAACAAAAAAAAGAAAAAATTATTTTTGCCTTGTCAACTATCGTCCTTCTAATAAAGAAGCCTCTAACATGAAGAAAGAAAAAAAGCTTGTAAATTTCTGACAGAGACGTATTTCAATTATTATTCTTGTTGGACGCCTTTTGTCATTTCTTTTTTTCACTCACAACCCATAAATTTCCTTGTCGCACAAAGCGTTCCCACAATTATGTATTCTCTTAACCTATATATCCTTCGTCAACTTCCTTGAGCACGACATCCCCGAAGATTACGAACGCTTCTGTGTCCCCGAGGCTGACAAAAAATGACAGTTGATGCAACATCCAAATCCTGCTACACTTTTTCAACGAATTAAGTTTTTTTTCTTCTTCCAAACAGTGATTAGTCACATTAATTGAAGCTTCTCTTGTTTTCGTATTCTGAACGGAAATCGAAACCAGATTGAGGAGAGGGTTAAGAAAAACGGATTTTCCTTAAACCACTTTTTAATATATTGTTATAGATATTTTAATATGTTATACTTTAGTATAATATAGAATTTTTACTTAAATATAAAATAGATAATACATTACCAAGTCAATATACCAATTCAACATGAATAAGATTTCAGTTGGTGGTTTGACTCATGACTAGTGCATTCAGCATGTGAAATACACGTTTACCTTCAATTAGTGTAACGCTGAGTTTTTAATTTAACTTTATCATTCAAGGCAAATGTAGATTTAGTTTAAACCCGATACATTACACTCGGGTTTTCTTATACGTAATCGATTCAATTCAGTATACCAATTTACGATAAACAAGAGTTTAAGTTGATGGTCTGATTCATGAATGAAGCAGTGTCTTTTCATTCAGTAGATGAACTTCACGTATTTGAATCGACGGCCAACTACTGGCAAATTCAAAATTCATTATTTAACTCCTATTCAAGGCAAATCCAGATTTAATTTAATTTCGATACGTTAAACTTAAATTTTCTCCTTTTTTTTTTAGTTGGTTGCTTAATGTATCAGTAATATATTTTTTACTTTAGAAACAAACAGTAATGTTAGACTGTAATAGTGCGTGGTTTGTGTCACGATTAATTTATAGTCCCTTGATTTTATAACAAATCGTGAATTTTTATTATACGTTACTGAATAAATAAAAACTTAGATTTTACTATCAAAATCATAAAAAATGAAAGAAAAAGAGTTTGTTTAAATATAGATTGTAGCTAAGGCTTTTTTCTTTTAAAAAAACCCCTCAATTTTGATTACAATTAAAGTGAATATAGAATTTAATAGTTCATAAACCAGAAATTGACTATACTGCGACGATAAAAGTAAACTACATAATATACTCTAGATAAACTCATCATAGGGAGCTATTGATCAGGTCTGGTAAAAAAAAATGAAGACAAAATAATTAAATATCCAAAAAAATCTTACTATCCAATGATGGCTCACAGTTTCCATTTCTGGCTTTTGCACGAATTAACTGTAACAAACGTGTGATTTGAGTAGCTCAGAAGTCATGGGACTCATTGATTTGAATGTGAGGTTTACATAATATTGATAAATTGATTATTAATCAAATCTTACGAAAATTGAGCAGTACACAGTGATTTTTTCTATCTAATAACTGGCGCAGTGCATCTATTTCTGGTTCTTCACCAATTAATTCTGACAAGTCAACTCATCAGACTTAATTTAAATGTGGGATTTAATAGTAAAAAGGTGCATAAACAGTCATGATTTTCATCTGTCATAGTTTATCTAACGAAGCCAAGCTGCTTGAGGAATCAGTTTACCTAAGCATAGTATAACCGACGCAAATTATGCTTAATAATTTAAACTTAATGTAACATCAACTTTAATGCTAATTTATCACTTGAACATAAAGCTTTCGGAATAATAATTCATCTAAATTCTTAAATCTTAAAAGTATTAAGTGTTTCTTCTGTATTTAAAATGGAAGCCTTTGAGATATTGTTCGAATTTATAGTCTGCACAAATATTTTACTTATGATTATAACACTATTTTAAGTATATATCAATATTTTTAAAAAAATTCTTACTATCTTGCGAAGTTTAAAATAAAACAGTTTCACTGCAAACTATATTTTTATTTTGAAACTGTAGACAAAGAGAAATTGTAATAATAAGAAGGAAAAAAAGCATTTTTATCTAAAATTGTTTTAAAGCAATAATAACTTCAGTTGCTTCATGAAATTTTTTATATTTTAGGCGACGAAACCAATTATGGAAAAACGAAGACGAGCACGCATCAACCAGTGTCTGTCTGAATTGAAAACTCTTATTTTGGATGCATTAAACAAAGATGTAAGTATCTATGTTTATCATATTACAATTATAAAACAACAAAATTTAAATTAAACTATTACTAATTATTATTTAAATCTTATAGCTTTCTTATTAAAATTATTCACGACTTAGTCATAACTGCCATACCTTAACCATTTTATCTTGAAATATGTGTCTACGTTTAACTACTTCTAACGAATATTAATCCATGTCAAAGTTTTAAAAGGACAGGTGTTAGCTGTTTATCATTAATAGTAAGAGCAGATGCTCGTCGTTTTATTAGTTAATTCCGGGTGAACGAACCTGTTTTCGATGTTATCATCAATGGTGTTCGACCTGGGGGCGAATAATGGCCCTTGAGTAGATAACGAAATTTTAACATGTATGTTAGCTTGGTATTTCTTGTTGACATAAGAGTGTCTAGACTGAAGACACTATTCAATTTTGTTTTGATTCAAATAGCGTGCCATTTAAGTGCATTTAAAATCTAATAAACTGCGTACCAGAGGGTACGTGGTTGCAAAGTTGATTAAAGGCATTGTTTCTTTTTAATCTAAAAACAAATATAATGCGTAATGAGAGGTTATTTTTCTTAAGCTGTGTACTCTATTACAAATTTCATTTGTGATCAGTAGCAAAAAAAATTGCTTTTATGAAACTTGTTATTTCTTAGGGTTTTCAAAAGTCAAATTAATTAAATGGACATCGTTTTTCAAATTAGCAATTGAAATAAGAAGGTTTTTGACTTCTAGGAAAAATAGTTTACTATATCGCACCCCGGCAAGAAAAGTGACACAAGTCAAAAAACTGCAATTTTGAGGTTATGTCAATAAAAAATATGTATAAAGTGCTCCATCAAGCTCATAAAGTGATACATCTCTAACTCGCAATTTATTCAGCTGAGGGCAGTTTTATCAGTTTTGTGCCTGTTCCAGATTAAGTTTTATAGTATTCTTTTAGATGATTTTTCTCCAATGCTGCATTTTAGAGTTATGACACTGTTCTTGCCGGGGTGCGATATATATATACCGTTTTCAGATTCCTATTTGTGACAAAAAATTCTACTGTATAGAATATTTTCAAATGTTCAATATGAATTTCTAATGTACCTTAATTTTTTTTCCAGCCTTCCCGCCACTCTAAGCTAGAAAAAGCAGATATATTAGAAATGACGGTTAGACACTTGCAAAATATACAAAGGCAACAGATGGCAAGTAAGTACCGAAAATTATTGTTAGTTATTATTAAGAACCTGCTCCGTGATTAAAATTAAAGCTTTCCATTATAATTCCACAACTAAAGAATTTAATTTTTCTTTACAGCTGCCATATCAACTGATTCATCTGTTCTCAACAAGTTCAAAGCTGGTTTCAACGAGTGTGCAACCGAGGTGACACGTTACGTAAACCGAATAGAAGGTGTGGATCCTGGTTTACGACAGCGTCTTGTCTCCCACTTATCGAATTGCTTAACCACCATGAACACTGCCTCTCATTTCCAGCAGCAGCAGCACCCATCCAACCTCACCTTCAACAGCTCCCTCCCTGGCATGTTACAATCTCTCAGTGTCCAAATCCCAGGCGGTCTGGGCATCATGCCAGCTAACCGTTCCTCGTCCGGTGACATCAACAACAACTCTTCACCGAGTGCACAAGGTGGCAAAATGTTTACTGGACTCTCAGTCATTCCTAGTCGGTTGCCAAACGGTGAATTCGCATTCCTGCTTCCAAGTCAGTCCATTCCGAGTTCTGGATCGATGTCCTTTCACCTACCCTCTGTAAGTGCATCGTCCAGTCTCCCATCTTCTTCTGGTCCGGACAGGAACAGCCAATCCTCTTGGCCACCTACTTCCCCATCCTCTAAAAGATCGGCAAGTCCAGATGCCATGTCTGAGGATAATATTGTTCTCAGCCCAACGTGCAGCGACGCTGGTTCTGATGTTTTTATTGAACCTTACCATCACTCAAAACATCATCATGCGCACATGCAACCATTTAAGGAGATGGTACTGGCTCCTGTACCTCGGCCAGTACACCGATCTTCACCCATGAAGGACAGAAATAGTCAGTTGATGCTCCGTCATCCGGAAAATGTTGAATCAGAAAATGTTTGGAGACCGTGGTGAAATGTTAACGAACGTTTTGGTTCATTCTTGTCTTCCGTTAAAATTTGTGACATATAGTGACGACTTGTAAAGTTTTTAAGGGGATGTTTTGTTTACCCAACCAATGTTATGTAAAGTGATAATCAAACGATACAAAACTTATATCCGTGAGATGAAATATTTAAATATATACTGTTACTCGTGTTTCATGTCAATTACGAATTTTTAGAAATATCAGTGGCGGAGATATAAATTTCCAATCGAGAGTTCCGGGAATTTTGAGGACCCAGGAACGAAATTCAAATATTGAGATTTTTAAGAGTGGTGAAACTTCGTAAACCCTTAGCGACCACAAAAGTTTTAAGATTGGCGACTACATCACATTCAATCAGAAAATTCGGTCTACTGCCATGTTTGGACCAAATTTTGTTTTATTCTAAGATAGAGCGTTCTTTTCGCGGTTAATTTAAGATCTTTAAGTGGTCAAGAATTATTAGCGCCTCCGCCACTGATATATTTTATCAATTAATTATTTATAAATTGAACTGCACTTCCTCACCTTATTTTAAATATTATTAATTATAGCTGCCTATTATATTTTATTTTGATAGTTTGGGCTATTTAACAAATTCAAAAAATAATTTGAAGCATGGAATTCATGAATAAGTTTTAATTCATATCTCTTTTTAGATTTTTTTTAATTATTTATTTTCTTAATAGTTAACATGGTTTTCAAAGGCAGCTATGATTAAAATATTTAACTGTGAATGTTGATTAAAACTTTTAGTTTCAGTAACTTGGTTATAATAAATATTCAATTGTAATAGTACGTATAATGATTAATATTCACATTTTTTTTTATTTCAAATAATTTAAAAAAAATAAATCTTTCAAGACTGGAATTTTTTAAATATAAATAAATAAAGGTTTTCACTTTATACTCTGAAAACCCTATAATTAGCTGTAACCTAAGTAAAATGGTAAATTGAATCATATTTTCGTAGTTCTTTAACGTGGTGGGGTTGAAGTCATAGCAAATTTGCATATCATAGTTAAATATTTAACCATTTTTTCTGAGTAGTTTGTGAAGCCTCATTTATAATTAATTATACGTACTATTACGTCTGCAATTATTTTAATGTAATGCTGTTTTGTTCATTTTTATATCACCATAACATGCCTTCAAAGATCTCATGCCGCAGTTCTTTCTAAAATAGATATGATATATATAATTTTTTAATGATTTTAATAAGATCAGATTATACTCATAGTTTATATATAATATATTTGTACATATGTAAAGATTTACTACTTTTTTTTTAGCTCTTTTGTTATATAATTGATCTCCTTTTTTTAGCATTTTGATTTGGCGAAATTATGATCTCTTGGTAATGTAAATGTTTCTGTGATGTGTAGATAAAAAAAAAAACGTATTATTACTCAAGATATGCGTACGAGCTGTCATGAAAAATATGTATTTTATGCTAATTTATAATATTTTATGAATGAAAAAGCATTTAATTATATACACATGTTTTATATATTCATTTAATTAATAGTAATTTCGAATATAAAAAGGAAACGGGTCATTTTAGATAATTATTATTAATTAATAATTATTAATTGACAATAATTATTAATTAGTTTAGTTTAAAATCTCTATGAATGTTTAAAACTATGTACCACCTTTGGAGAACTTCTCATACAAAGACTTAATACTATGTGAACTATAAAACTTAAGTAATTGTATTTATATTGTAATTGCGTTTGTTTTTTTATGATACTGAATTTGTTACTTCAGTTGGCTACCATTCAGTGCCTTAAGATTTGTATTATTTGTACATACTTACGTTAAATCTACTTTATCTGTTTTATTAATTTTGATTGTTATGTTTATAATAAAAATTATCAGTGATATTCAAAATCTGCAATCATTTATTTATTCACACAAATTCTTGCATCCACAATCGAAAGAGGTTTAAATCAAACTAATACACTCACTCTGTTGACTGTCTTTAAAGATATCAAATTTCTTTATTTAAGATAACATCCAGTTTTTTTTTCTTTCATTTTTGTGAAATTATCTGGAAAATGACTTAAAAAAAATCATTTTTGAAAATTTTTGTTTCATTGTAATGAAGTCAAAAAATGTATTAAATTTTGAGAGCAAAGCAAAAATCGCATTAGCAAATATATTTTATAAATACAGATTAATTAATATAAAATCAAACAATTATATTTTACTTTTTATTTATATATTTCAAGAAACTTACCAGTAAATGCTTACTGTCATTGAGAAGGGTAAAAGACGCTTACTTAAAAAAACTTATACCCAGAAATTAATTCCTGTAAAAAAAAATAAAAAAAATATTGCAAAATACACGTCATATTAAGCAATATTTTAGTTGTATATTGCATGATCCGATGAATCAGTTTCAAGAAGAAAAAATGTATTAAGACATAAAAATTTGCCAAGACTTCATTCTTCACACTTAAAACTAAACACCGAGTCTTTGAAGATTGAAATTTTCACCAAATAAGGTACAAATAAATCAAAGTAAAAAAAATCTACAAATAAATAAAAGTCAAAAAATTTAAGCCGATTTTAATAAAAACTAACGAATGATAAAATATTGAAATCAGGGTTAGAATAGCAGAGAAATCATTCCTTTTAGGACAAAATAGAAGGAATCTAAGATTGACTTAACACAATTGTTAAATGATAATTAATAAATGAATTTAAAACAAATAAAATTTGACGTAATACAAAAAACTAAAAAAAATACATCTAATTTTAAAAAAAACTTCTTTTATTTAATTTATTATAATTTTAAACAAAATTTTTAAATCTATGTAATTTATTGTAATATTCCATATTTTAATTTATGATATCTTTATTTTCCTAAATACATATACTTACATCTAGATGAATATGAACATATATATGAAGATGAATTATGTGTACTTATATTGTTTTCAGTTTATTGAATATTTTGTATACGATAAAACTATTTAAAAAAAATATTGCTTGATAAAATAATTGAAAAATTTTTACTTAATAAAAATTTTTTAATTGATTAAATTCAATTTAAAACTATTGGAAGGTAGTATTTCTTAGTTAATTTTACTTTAAAATTATTTTTATTTCTTTAATTTTTTTCTGATATATTTAACAATAAAACAAATAGTTTCACATATAAATTCATAATATTAGTAAATCCTAATGAAAATACTGTAAAACTATCAAAATGAGAGAGAAAAACTAAACTTAGCTTCCACTTATGTTTGAAATCAAGTTTATTTTTTCCAAAAACATATAAACTGGTAACTCTATTACTTTATTCTTAGAAATTATTTTTGAGAGACTAATGAACCATTCGTTTTCATTTTAATTGTAAATTAATAAATATAAACCAATTTATTTAAAGTTATAACATTTCAATTCTTTTTAAACTTAAAGTGGTAGCTAAAACTGAGAAATATTCACTCTTAGTTTATTTGTTACAACTAACACTTTTCACACTAAAGTCCCTTTTCTCATCACTTTGAAAAGAAGAATTTCCTCCTTTAGGCGAAACGTCTGTTAAGTGTTTTATATGTGTTAGAATTATAGGTTTTAGGCAATTTAAAACACCTATACACAGTTTCGGACACTTTTGAATTATTTTAGACATTTTTTGTCAGTATTCACTACTTATTCCACAGTTCATGCGCACCTTAAAAAAATTAAAAACTGGTATCAATTCTGTTATAAAGAAGCTGAAAATTTCTTACTATTAGCTACCACTTTCGAAATAAAATTTCTTACTATTAGCTACCACTTTCGAAATAAAATTTCATATCCTCCAGTTTCGGATTTACATCTTACACTACTCAGAGAAAATTAAATATTTGATAGCTACAAAGATAAAAATATTTTTAAAAAATTATGTTTATTTGCTACCACTTTTTAATTTTTAACAGGTGAGTATAAACCCTGCATTCTGTCTCACACCCTAACCTTCTTCAATTCCTTGAGAAGATTCTATATAGACGGAGAACCCCTTCATGGCAAATTTTGTTTCTCCAAACAAAGTTATCTAACGTTTTGAAAAAGTGAATTAAGGCAGACCTAGTACAGCGAAAATCATAAAGTTTCAAATACTAAAAACAATTTAAAATTTTAAAATGCAATCAAATTATGTGGCAGTACTACGGATTGGGGAAATATCTGCAGTTATTATTATTTATTTATTTATTATTATTATTTATTTATTTATTTTGCTGTTTCACGTCTTGAAAAAAAATTTAGTCTTAAAATTTAACTCACCTAAATTCCCTTTTCACTAAACTTTATAACACCTATGGAAATGATAAACAGAATTCGCCATTAAAAGCCTGATTTTTTTCTAAAATATCTGGTCGATATTTCGACTGGATATATTCTATTCGACTGGATATATTGTACCAATTTCTTTTTTCTTTCAATAAAACTGCTTTTTCTTTCTTCGTTTGGGTTAACCCAACAATTATTATCATATACAAAATATGATAAACTACTCGGAGAATAATTTAACCAGACTATATCTTATTACATCAAAATAATTACTGACACACCATTACCACAAATAGTCCATTAACTTGGCATATTAAGTAGAAATCTGCAACAATGCACAGAGAAATCAGTATACATGCAGATCAACCCTTTCTCTGTAATAATACGTTCCGACTGACTATTTTTATTTTACTAACTCCACCGAGAGGCATAATACCTTAGCAGATGTTACCATTATTTTATAACCGGTTCGTAAATGTTAAGTTATAGATTGGGTAGCTTACGTTACGAAGTCGGCCTCTTGACCAGGAATTAGGCAGATCGTTAAGTTTGTGCAAATGATGTCCAACACATTAATTTAACTAATCATTAAATGTTTTTTTTTCCTGAAGTAAAAGTTAAGCGTGAGAAATGTGTGTACGATTGCCGGGTGGTTATAAATTTTTTCTAAGGGGTCATACCAAATGAGATATGCATATTAATTTTATTTTCCCATAGTGGCAACTGTATCATGTTTCAAACATATTTGAATTAGAAATGAATAAGATTTTATTTATTCCAGCTTTAATGCTGAAGGAATTGCATAAGTTTTAAACAGAGAAAAAAAGTATTTTTGCTCTTTTTTTTTTAACAATAAAAAGTTATCGAATTCAAATTAAGCGTATGAGAGAGTTACATTTGAAAAAAATATTGTATGGAATTTTCATTTAAAAATTTGGATAATATATTGGATGATAGAAGCCTTAAAAAAAAAGTATATTTGCGGTCGTCACAATTTCTGCGAAAATCTAATCTACCTATCCATTTGAAATTTTACACTTTGTTTTTTATTAGGAATTACTTGATATTGAACAAGAGATTTAAAAAATTAAAATTAGCATTTTTAGAAACGAAAGAATACGATTTTTGACAAAATGCAGACCACATTTTTTTACTAAATTAAATAACCTGTAAATTTTACCAAAATATAATTAATACAATACAATAATTATTCCTTGAATTACGAGAAAACCAATTTTTCCAATTATATGACCCATTTTACCAATTGTTATGAATCAATATGGATTTAACATTCGATTCGTTGATCCGAATTTAATGTAAAAGAATATTTATTCCAAAGTAATTTGATATTTTTGAAAAAAAATTTAATTAAAAATTAGATACAAAGTTTTGTTTGCAGTTTACTGTACCGAACTTAAATTTTGTATCTTATATTGTACGTATATAATATATTTAATAGTACTGCTGCCTATAATGTATCAATTAGCAATATTCTTACAGGGGATTAACTTTGTGAGAAGCTAAAAACACTTACATAAATGATTATGATTTTTCAATTTAATGCAATTTTTTTTAATAAAATAATAACTAGTTAAAAAAAAAGTATAATTTGTATTTCCTTATATTAGAATACGAAGTGTAATTATTGAAAGTTAAAACAATATTAGAACTGCTTGAAAATCCTAATCATTTTGTTAAATAGTATGAAATGCGAAAAGTTCTTTCCCACTATCTTTTAATCAATCATTGTTTTTTTAATATTTAAAAAGATATCTAATTTCATTCAAGTAAATTTAATTACATTAAATTCTGGTTCAACGGTCGAATCCAATCTGTTATTTTGTTCATTAATAAAGAAGAAAATTTTTTCAATTGTTTTTTTCTTCTTTTTCTTTTCCCGTGCCGTTCTTTTCTATGCTTTTTCATCGTTGACTTATCGCCGCCTTGTTACATAATTTGTATTCTAAGAAAAAAAATATTCTTCGTTCTGCATCTAATTGCATGAAGAGTGCAAAATCTCAATAAAATCGTCGATGTATTAGTTTTAAAGAAATTGTATCTANTTTTTTTTTTTTTTTTTTTTTTTTTTTTTTTTTTTTTGAAAGAGATTTTGTCAGCTCTATCTCTCCTAATAAGGCTCTTTCTTAGGGTTTGTTCCAAATGACTTAAAACTTAATACTAAAAATATTTTGAATATGCCGCAGCACATGAGTTATTCCATAAACACTGAATACTAAAAATATTTTCTTAATATGCCACGATGCCTTAATATGCCTTGAATATGCCACAGCGCATGAGCTATTCCATAAACACTGAATAAATTTAAAATAAATAAATAAAATTAAAAAGTTCTTCTATAATGTTTCAAGCACTACCAACGCTTTTCATACATACTTTCTAAGATAATAATAATTATAGGATACATTAACTAACTTAACTTTTTTTTAAAGAGATTCTGTCAACCCTATCTCTCCTAATAAGGCTTCTTCTTAGGGTTCCAAATGACTTAAAACTTAATACTAAAAATATTTTGAATATGCCGCAGCACATGAGCTATTCCATAAACACTGAATACTAAAAATATTTTCTTAATATGCCACGATGCCTTGAATATGCCACAATGCCTTAATATGCCTTGAATATGGCACAGCACATGAGCTATTCCATAAACACTAAATAAATTTAAAATAAATAAATTAAATTAAAAAGTTCTATAATGTTTCAAGCACTACTAACGCTTTTCATACATACTTTCTAAGATAATAATAATTACAGAATGCATTGACTAATGAAAGTTTATAGCGTTTACCACATAATAATCAAACAAAAGAATCAAAAAATTAAATTACTAAATATTCAATAGAGTAATAAAAATTAAATGTTTATCAAAATAATAAGTGTTTTACGTCTTCAAAATTTATATTTAATAAATAATAATTGGAAAAAATATAATTTTAAGAGAAGGAAATTAACATTATGAGAATCGGATGTTTCAAGAAACAATTGTAGCTTGCTTTGTCATCAGGCATAAACTCCAGTTAAGAAATTTGAGCACTCTTGCTGGTTGGAAAGTGCTCAAAATTTTGATTCAGAGGAAATCCCCTTAGGTAACAATATCTTGATACATTTTGCTTTTTGCGACCAGAAAGTCATTGAAACTTGAATTATCAGCAGGCATAAAGCTCCAATTGAAATTTGAACACTCTTGTTAATAGGAAAGTGTTCGAAGTTTTATTTAGAGGAAATCCACTTAGGTGATAATATCGTGATAGTTTGAAGCTCGCATTGTTATCAAGCGTAAAACTCCAGACGAAATTTGAGCACTCTAGGTGGTTGGAAAGTGCTCGAAGTTTTGAATCGTGATAAATTTTGCTTGCAGTGGTCAGGAAATGATCGAAACTTACATATGGCACGGCACATAATTTAGTACACAGGCTTGTCTCTAAAAAGTCGAATTTTCAATTGTGAAAATCCTATTAGTATAGTTTTCTAGTACTTCGAGATCCATTCACGCTGTTCAACTTTATTCATCTACTTAAGAGTGTTTAAAGGCACCATTATTTACAGACAAACTTAGCAACTAACTAAATATTAAACGTTATCAAGTTACTCTTTTTAAAAATAAAAAAAAATTAAGCGTTTTCAGCAAATTTTCAAATTAATCATTTTATTAACAGCTTAAAGGGCCAAATACCTTGCTCGCTGCGCTAGCAAACCAATTCACAAGCAACCATGCACTAGCTATTGCAGTTCTAGGTCTCTTCACTTGCTCATTGGATACCTCTGTATTTCAATCAAGTTTTGCATTTGCATTGATATTCTTTTTGAAATGGAGTTCTAAAAATATGCAACAAATACATCCTGCGATGATTTTTGATTTATAAACTTTTCATTTAATTTACATACATTACGATTTGATTAATTTGCGTTTCAATGGAATTACATTTGGTTGGAACAAATCATAAAATCTCCCTATATACAAAATTTTCCTATATACTACTATATATAAAATACAGTGTTCGGAAACGTGACAGTTTTAAGTCTTTTATTCGAACATAAACTTGTAATTTGTATAAAAACTAAAGAAAAACATAAGAAAATAAGTTCAACTTTTTCAGAATCTATGTATATTTATTTTATTATTAGATTTTGCATTTATTCTCTTGGTTTTTGCTTTATTCTTATTAATTTAAGGACCGATTTGATTTGCATATTCGTTAAAATTCTCAGTTTTTTTTTTCAGATCGGTGAATAGCTTAAATTAATAAGCATAGTTAAAAAAAAAAATATAAATGAAAACATGCATGAAAAAATGAGAGCAGTTTGTTTGTTTACATAAACTTTCACTTTTAACCTTCGATTTCTGTTCAGCTTATAGCTCAATTTGTTTCCGCTTTTTCTTGGCGATTCGAGACAAAAATATTTCGTCGGTTTTGTGACAATATACACAAAGGTGTTTCGCAGATTACAAATAAGTTTAAATATTGATTTTATAAAGAAACTGATAATAGCATGATTTGCGTCGACTATAAGATCTTGTCAAATACACCAGTATTGTTTACCCTATGCAAAGAAATGTTTAAAATAAAAAGATTTTTTATTTTAGATACTATTTCATTTATNTTCCATAAATACTGAATAAATTTAAAGTAAGTAAATAAAATTAAAAAATTCTTCTATAATTTTCCAAGCACTACTAACGCTTTTCATGCATACTTTCTAAGATAATAATAATTATAGGATGCATTAACTTACTTAACTGTTTTTTTTAAGGAGATTTTGTCAACCCTATCTCTCCTAATAAGGCTCCTTCTTATGGTTTGTTCTAAAAGGCTTAAAACTTAATACTAAAAATATTTTGAATATGCCACAGCACATGAGCTATTCCATAAACACTGAATAAATTTAAAATAAATAAATAAAATTAAAAAGTTCTTCCATAATGTTTCAAGCACTACTAACGCTTTTCATACATACTTTCTAAGATAATAATAATTATAGGATACATTAACTAATGAAAGTTTATAATAGCATTTACCACATAATAATAAAACACCGAAACATTCAATACACCGAATATCAAACCAAAGAATCAACAAAAATAAATGCCATGAAGAAATATTTTTACAATTTTTTTTCTTTACCAATTTAACTTACAACAATAGAATAAAAACCTCATGAGGAAGGGATTTTTTATCCCCCCCATTCTAAACATTTCCTTTGAGTCTCGCGCCAACTCGTGCCAAAAAATGACACCGCATCAAGCGCCATCTACCGGCGGACTCCAAGCAACAGCTGTTACGGCACGCACGCATGCAGAAAGTATGGGGGAAAACGAAACGGATTGTGTGGGAACCTAAGACAGGTGCGAACCGTGGGAACGCCGACAAGAAATTCCGTTCCGCCAACAGAACACGTGGTTTTCCTTTTTTTCTACCCCCTTTTTATATATTTTGTTTTATTATCCCTCCTCCCTACATATTGCCACGCGAAGAGAGTAGCTAAATCCATTTTTTTTTCTACATATATATTATATATTTAGGTATTAAGAGTGAATTTTCTTCAAGAAAGTTGATCTTTTTCCCACGATTGGTATACAAGGCAGATGGAATTGTAGTTTTTGAAGGGGAACTTTTAACTGGGAACTACTAGTGTAGATATTTTCCCTTCTTTATGTTTTCCCAGCTTTTTTTATTTTTTTTATTTCGTCTTTGTATCTATGTAGTTTTATCCCTGAAACGCCTACGATCTAAACCGTTTTTCTTAACTGTTTTTTTTAAGGTGCCTGCCCGTTTTTTGGGGCGATGTACGCTGGAAAAAGGGCATTTTTTTTCTTCTCTCGATGTAAATTTAGGCTAGCGGTGTAAAGATCGGGTTCTGGGAACCTATTGTAATTTTTTTTTAAAGTAATAAAAAAAACTTTACGATAAAACCAGCTGTTTTTTTAAATTTAAAAGAAAAATCTTTTTCAAAATCAATTCAGGGGAGCATAGTAGTTTCGGAAAATAATTTTAAAAAAAGGTGGTATATTTTCAGATTTTTTTTTTCAGGCACAAATTACAGTAATTTTTAATACACCGAATTACAAATTTTTTTACAAAATGGTGACCTCGGACTTTTTTTACGGTATGGCAGAGAAAATTAAAATAATTAAAACAATGATTATCATGAAACCCGAATGCGAAAGAAAGCAGAATTTTATTTTTTAAAACAAAATAAAAGAACAAAGCAATTGACTGATTTGTTATTGAGTTATTATTTTTCCAATTTTTAAGACATTGGTTTCGTGTAACATTAATTCGAAAGTTGAAAACAAGCTTTATCAAAGATTTTACAACAACGGAAACTGGCAGATTTCATTTTTTCCTGTACTTAGGAGGAAAACAATTATCGACAACTAACACTTATTTTTCTTGATTGTGACATGTAAAACTTCATTATGCTTGACAAGTAATAGTGGAAGTAATACTTTATTTACGTCGCACTAGAGCTGCACTGTGGGCTGCGGGATATTAGTGATGTGGGTGAGCGTCCACTTTGATCAGCCTGCGCAGGGACCGAGGTTCTACAGTATCGGTCCTCGTTAAACTGTTATACCGTTAAGTGCACTACTTTGAGCGCAATTCGTCGGGCTCCTTACATTAAAATAAAGATGCTGTAAGTTTACATTGGAATAATGATATTATAAGTTCATGCAATATAGTAAAAAAAATGCAATGCGGAGAAATACTGAAATCTATAATTTTGCATACGTAAAATCGTATTGCATATAAAATAAATGAAATGTTTAAAGATCAAATGCTTCACAGGATGTTTAGATTGCAAATCTTTAGAACTTCGTTCTCAAAAAAGAACTTTAGTTTATTTCATCAGCATGCAAACAAAGAAGATATAAGTATCCAACGAGCAAACTTAACGAGCTCGAATTGCGATGCAATCTAAAAGGAACAGAGAAACCATTTTAGGGGGTTAGCAAGGGGGGAGGATATTATGTAAAAAAAAAAATTGCTTATTCGTCGTTGATCAGCCGATCTAATTTTGTGTATACGACTACTAATGTTCAACTCCGTAGCATTGTAATTTTGAACCCAATCCAGATGACAAGGGAACTTCTGGATCAAGTAGTGGGAGAAATTTTCCTTCGAACTTTTTGATGGAACTAACTCGCATTTGCGTTACATAGAGAGAAAAATCTCGAACACCTCCCACGGTTAGCCTGATTTCAAGGGGACTCTAACCCATGATCCGTCTACCGATATTTTACGTCAATACTGTGGTCAGTGCAAGCCGGGTGCGGCGAAAGCTCTATCCCTGGAACCACCACGGTTCTATTGCCTATTGCCATAAAACAGATGAAATTTCCTTTTCGCATTGGCACCTAAGAACTGAAAACTTAAACACACCAAGATAGTCACAAACATTAACGTTGAAGCTTACATTTGTACGAATTTCTTAATGAAAAACTTTTTCTCGGGTGGACAACAAAAAGCTGAAACAAGCTGAGAGTTGGGCAGAAATGAAACGGTAAATCGGACAGTTCAAATTGGCTAACAAACTGAGCAACAGTTTTGTTTTTTTTAAAAAAAAGAGAGAGAGAACAGCGTTTTCTTCCCAGATTTATTTATTTAGTTTTTTAGTTTTATGCACTGTAAAAAATAGTAAACTCTACCAACAAAAAAAAACCTTTTTCACTAAAAAAAAAAAAAAAAAAAAAAAAATTAAGAAAATTCTGATTTTTTTTGTTTTTAACCGTTATTTGCGATGGATTTCACGAATTAATGTTAAAATAAAGGACCTATACTTAAACTAACTTAACTACACTGTACTTAAACTGTATTGTTTGAACATACTTAAACTGACGTATCTTCAAACAAGAAATTTAAAACTGTTTATAAAGGGAAATTCTATGAATTATTTGTTCCAAATGTATTCAATCTTAATGGGTAGAAATCGAATTATATGTAGACAAGTCAAAAATTTCACAAACTGTATCGATTTTGCATATTTTTAGAACTTTATTTTAGAAACAGTACCGGAATGCATGTAAAGCTAGACTAAAACATAAGAGCATAAAATGAGCTAACGAAGCGGGCTCAAATTACAAATCAATCCATAAGCCTAGCGAGCAGAGATAGGAGTATTCCAATTGATGCAAACACATTTGAGTCGCTCAGAAGTCAATGCGGTTAAGTCCAAAACACAAAAATTGAGAAAATTAATGTTTTTTGATACAATAGTTTTTAAAATTCTTGGTTTATTAATTTAATTAGAAAAGTGTATAAAGTCTTTTTTCGAGGTGTAAACTCTGCAAAAAAAGCAAGATATGTACAGGATGTGTAAATAAAAACGTAAGTATTTATTGAAATAATGACAGCATCTTAAAAATTTTAGGACTTATACCTTTTGGCAGCTGAAAAAGATAAGAAATTTATGTGAAAATAATAAAATAGCATTTATTGTCATATATGTTTTTCAGTGTTACCAACAAATATCGAAAGAAGAAGAATTTAATTTTTATTTTAAAGTTTATGTAAAAAAATATTGATAAAAGGTGCACTTATTCACAATGGCTTCTGAAATTATTATACAGTATATTCAGAAGCTATTAAAAAAAGGGCTGTCTAACCTAGAAAAAAGTAACCAACGAGTAAATCCTTTAATAACTAAGAAGATTATTATTTATTTCATCAAAATTTCCAAAAATTAGAAAATATCAAAAAATGAACTTAACCGCATTGGCTTCTGAGCGGCTCATTTGATATTAAAATTTGGCGCTCTAAATTCTCTACCACTAACTTTATTTTCTTAAATATTTACCTTACAAATATTATTACTAGTTTCATTTGTGTATTAAAAGTTTGATTTACAAATAAAAAAACTTTTGAAAAAATCATGAAAAAAAATCTTTTTTTTCTAGATGCTTTAAAAGAACGCTGCCAACTTGTTGATTTTATTTTTAATCGGCAAAGAAGAAAAGAAATATTTGAATCATACATGGGGGTGGTGAAGATGGACAGAGCGGGTGTTCCTGGGGCGTTAACGTTTTCCCACGATCTTCAAAGAATGCATGATATGCTTCGACGACCAAAGGTTTCGCCATCTAACCCACCTTACCACTTTTATTTATTTATTTTTTCTGCCTTACTTCTAACCCTGCTTTTTTACTTTCCAAATTTTTCCAAGCTAGTTTAATTTTCTTTTTTTTTCTTTTTTTTAGTTCATGTCTTGACTTTTATTCTTAACTAGTTTTATGACTGTAAGTCCCTGGGAAATGATAAAGTAAGAAATTCACATCAAGCTTGAAGTAATATTATATATATATATATAATGTTATATGACATCATCGAGCGCCAATTAGGAGAAAAAAATTGGCGACCGAAAAATTTCAGTTTTAAAATAAAATATTACATTTTAATTAAATAGGATAGTTGATACGAATTCTGTTCCATGCTCGCACCGTTCAAAGTGCTGACATAAAATATTCTCAGTAGTACACGAATATCATTGGTTATATTCCGTTTACCATCGGGATAACCATGGAAGGTTTTCTTGGTTTTCCTCTCCATGTGAAACAAATGCGGGTTAGTTTCATGAAAAAGTCCTCCACGAAGGCTAGTTTGTCCCAATGCTTGAATCTTGAAGTTCCCTTGTCTTCTGGGTTGGGTTCAAAAATACAAGGCTACAGAGTTAAATATTGATAGGCGTAAACTCAGAATTGGGCTGGTTATCACGCCGAAAAAAATTTTTAATTTAATAGGAGTGATGGTAAGATCGAATTGGATGCAGATTTTAAATGCATGGAACCGGATGCGAATAAACTGGGCCAAAAATCTAGGTAAATAGATATTTATTATTTAAACAAATTAAATAATAATAAAAAAAAAACAAATGCCTAACGTAAAAACAAAAAGGAGTAGAATGAAAAAAAAAATTTGTTTTTAAAAAAAAGGATAAGGGAAACCGTATTTATCTATTTATCTTGATTATGTTCTTATTATATTATCAATTAGAAAATGAAATAATGAAAATTATTTATAAAGAACAGAAAAGACGTAAAAAAGGGCTTTTTTTATTGCAGTTATTATACCATTCCGCCATTTTACTAGATTTAGCCTTTATTTATTTTCCGTGTTGGTTTCTAATTTTACATCATTTATATAACCTCATTGCCTCGTTATTAATCTCAATTATTTCTTTCATGTAGCACGTGCATGGAGTGCCCACTAAATTCTTGTTCTAACTTTTGAGCCTCTGCAGCTATAGTCACAGTGTTCATCTATATTAAAAGGGCAACACGTTATTGAATGAGGTAGACGGGAAAAAAAGTAACCGGAAAAACAGGATCCGATAAAAGCACCCGAAAAAAAAGAATTATAAAATCATTTTAGAATGTAAAATTACTAAATTAGATTAATTTTGTTTAAATATAAAATTTCTTTGTAATCTTCTTCCATACTTTCATAAATAATTTCAATTAATGTGTGTACAATGGAAAATTTGTATAAAAAAAACCCGCATGTTTTAATAAATTATAATAATAATTTAAAATAATAATTACTTGTGAGAATTTATTCTCTTTTTTGTATTTATAAAAAGAGTAGTTCAGAAATAATATTATTGTCTTTCAGCTAACTATTAATATAAATTTGTAAAGAATAGTTTACAAAATAAAAGTCAAATAAATAAAAAATAATTCATTTTTTAAAAATAATTTATAATACATTTGTCATTAAAACACTTTTTTTTCTTCCATGATCGTTGGAATCAAGTTCATGAATTAATTATAAATTAAAACTCCTTAGACTTTAGGATTGTATTAATTAAAGTAAAAAAATGTCGAGATTATTTACTTTAAATCCATCAACAAATTAATTTTAGAAGTTGAAGGTATATATCTAAGAACATTTAAATGAATGAAGAAAACTAATACAAACGTTTACTGCTTTTTATATCTTTAATTGCAAATGCAATTATACAATTAATACAATTTATACAATTTATACAATTTATACAATTAATAAAATTTATGCAATTAATACAATTTATGCAATTAATACAATTATACAATTAAAGTACACTAGCATAGTTATTTAATAGTTCATCAAATAACAGTAGACTCAAAAGGGGTTGAATCTTTTGCTGAATAAAAAATATTAACAAAAATTATAATGTATATTAATTTAATGCACAATTTTTGCAAAAATAACTATTATTGGTATATTACTATTATATCGTAATATAATAAATGTAATGAAATTTAGAACAATTTTAGAGGAGTTCTAATCATTTTGTTAAATGGTAGTTAGTTGGGATAGTTCCTTTACGTTAGCTTTTAATTAATCCTCATTAATTAGTTTTTTTTTAAATTATCCAGTTTCATTCAAATGAATGTTTAATTGCTTTAAATTCTGTCTCAACGGACAGAATTGAATCTGTTGCGGTTAACTTCATGTAATTATTAATGAGGTACTTTTTTCCGGTGTTCGTATTCTCCGAGCTTTTTCTTCCGGTACTTTTTGAGTGCTCATTTTTTCTTCCTACTGATATAAAATTTTTCATGGTGTTCTCAGTTCCACAGCAGTTTTTTTTCCTTAAACACCGTCATTAACACATATTTTTAAGTTTACTTTTGACAATTTAAAACCGCCTGAATGCCACGCTAATTTTACATGGCTTATTGCATCAATTTCTCCAAGCCATTTTAGTGACGATAATAATATAAAAAAATTAAAAGCATTAAAAATTTACTCGAATTATGTGTTTCTAATAATCTTGGCTTCGCCGGTGACCGGTGACTACCCTGGCGCTACGAACAAACTCAGTGCCGGTCACCGGTGACCTCCATAACATTCAACGTGTTAAAAGCAAAGTCAAAAATATATGTATAGGCATTAGGATTCATAAGTTAATGTTTAAGAAAGAAAAAAAAAATTTACGAATTACTAAGAGGACGGTATTAAAAACATCAAAAAATTTTGATTTCCTTGAATGAGCTTCTAAACGTCTTGCATATAACTTCATGTGAAATTTTCTTTATTTTTGACAAGGATTCTAAAAATAAATATTACGGGTCACATTTTTCTTAACAAACATAAATAAAGATCTTTCGATAACTACGCTTCTCTTTAATTTTCAAACATCATATAAATCGAGAACAGAAATTAAAGAAAAAAAAACTAAATATTTCAATACTCTGTTGGATATATTTAACTATGCTACTTTTACATTGTTAATTGTAAAAGCTTTCTGTTAAAATTCAAATTTTCCTTCGAGATCTAAATCGGAACACAAAATATTCAAGGCATATAATTAAGAACATTTTAAAAATGCCTCAAAGTAATGGCTCATAAATAAGCACAAAATAATAACGAATATTTCTGTACTTGTTCAGTGCTCAAAATAAAAAGCGAACCATCATGAATAACTTTTAATCGAATCTTCACGGTCATACTTTAAAAAAGTCGTATTCTCAGGAATTATTCGATCGATTTCGCTCAAATTTTGAATTTTGGCATATTAAACTAGGGAAAAAACGTGAAGTTGTCGACCGAAAAATTAAAATATAAAGGTGAGAAACAAAAATAGAAAAACCGCAGTAGGGAACAGAGAAAAAAAATGGAGAAACAGAATAAGAAAAACCGTAGCCGCTACACTGTTGTACTAGTTATTCACCACCTTTCCATAGCTCGTTGAAATTCATTTTGCCCTGATTTGCTCCTCTCGGCCACTATGGTTTTTCTATTTTTGTTTTGTTTTTACAACTCATTTACGCCTGTCAACTCATAAAATGGGCACCTATTTTAGAATGCTTGTAACATGTCAACTGATATTTTCAACTTACATATTTTTGAAGCGAATAAAATTTTAAATCAACTATTTATTACTTCATGCCAAAAAAATAAAACGATTACAGAAATTGCCTGTAACCAAAGTTGCGTTTCCTTTAATGAGAAAGCCAAAATAAGCACTAAAAAATTCTAAATTAAATAGACCAGTGAGTGAAAAAATAAGTCGAATCTCTTGGATCATTAAAAAGGCTGTAATCAAAGGATTTATGTTTTACCAAAGTATTTCCCTCAACTATTGCAGTATTTGTCTGTTCATTGATTTGGAGAAAAATATATTGCTTTGCAGCACCGCCATGGAATACAGTACCAAACATTGTTTTTACGATTCATTTGGTGTTTCAAAATAAGAAAAAAACAAAGCAATTTCATTGATCACTTGGGGCCATATTCTCCGAAAAACTTCTCACAATCCATGATCTTCTCTGGGGCATCGAACATCGTGAGAACGGATACCTGAGGAACAACAACAACTGACCCGTGGTTCTGTGGTCATGCTGGCGGGCCATTTCTAGTGGCTGCTCAAGCGAGGGGATCATCTTCAACGTCTTGGAAGACATCCCGAGGAAATCCAGTGGTCTGAGAGGGCGTTCACGCTCAATCGGCGAAAGGATGGCCAGGAAGGAAGGACGCTGATCGATTCGGCAGATTTAATTTTCAGCTTGGTTAAATCTTTAATTCTTTTTATAGCAACTCTTTCTGAGGAGTATTTATTTATATCTGGAAAGGATAAGGTTCACTTTCTCTTCAGTTCATTTTAAGTAAAAGTAAAGCTTTATCTTTTTCTAAAATCAAATCGTTGGCTTGACTTCATTTGTTAAGCCAGGTTAATTTATGTGGAATCTTTGTTCATTTCCCTGCTTACATCAGAAAGGAAATGGAGTTTTTAAATGTGAAATTGAGTGTTTTCAATATCTCTTAAAATAGTCATCCTTATGTTAGATTAAATTTCGAATTATTTCTGAGTTGAAAATGTGCTCAAAATATTGTATAAGAAAACGCAAATCAAGTGGAATTAATTTAGAGTGCCTTTTCCTCGCAATACGAATTCTATCTCATTGTAATTGGAACGTAATTAAATATTTGAAGTTTACGGATATAAAATGTTAACATAATTTTAGCTAAATGAATAGGACTCTTCAGAAGATAAAAAAAAAATATTAATAATTCCAGTAGTTATACTTTATGATGTAATTAACGTATTTATTTATACGTTATAATTAACGTAACGTGCATTATGATGTAATTAACATATACAACTAATAACGTATAAACGTATGCTTTTCCAACTAATGATTTTTAATAGCGAATGAAATACGTTTTTGAATTTAGTAATATCAAAACTTTATAGAAAGGGCTACTTTCAAAGGAAAAAAAAAAAAAAAGAAATTGAATAGAATTTGGTATGGACACAGAATTTTGATCCCCCCCATAAAAAAGCAGATAGTAGAATAAACAAAATGACAGCAGCTGAAATTTGCATGTACCACGAAAAATTGCTGCGAAGTTTAAGCAATCACAGATAATTTAATTTACATTTGATGAATGAGTGAAAACGAACGCTGGGAAAAATCTGCACAGTAAATAAAGCATAACTTTAACTATTGTATGAATTTAATAATCGTTTAAAATTTACATTTTAATGTAATTAAATATTTATGTTTAAAGGTATTTATACAGAATTTCAAAAATAAAATTAATATCGGGTTTCACCAAGTTTATCATGAAATAAAACGTATTGCATTTAGTAGGGGTTCCTCAAACAGTAAATGAACATTTGCATCAGCTGCGTAAGTCATAAAAATATCTAAAAATAATTCATATACAGAGGATTTGATAGGTTTTTCTCTCCGTGTAGCAAAAATACGGGTCAGTTCCATAAAAAAAGTCCTCAACGAAAACAAATTTCTCCCGATAATAGGAGTTCCCTTGTCTTCTGGATTGGGTTCAAAATTATAAGGCTACGGAGGTAAATATTGGTAGTAGTAAACTCACTGTTCAACGACAGTTATAAAATAAATTCCAGGGGTCTTTAAACGACTTTTCCGAAGGCCGTGGAGGCCGAAGTTGATTCCAATTATAATGTAAACTTTTATTTCTTTTTAAATTTGTTACCTAAACTAAAAAAAAGTGAAAAATCAAGTTTTTTTTCTTAAAAAAAAAGAAAGAAAAAAACTGTCTTTTTGAAATTAAGAGATAGAATTTCTTAAGCCAAATTAATAGCCTTCAATTAGCAAAAATCCGCAAATATAATTGAATAAAAACAGTCAATAAATACTAACTATGATTTTTTAATTAATTATAACAGTGAAAAAACTAATTATTAATTATATTGAATTTAACAAAATAAATCGTGATAAAAGCTTGCCAAACATTATTTCCTTTTTCTTTTTTAATCCCTCTCCTCCCTGCCTCCCCCTTCCCTATATCTCTTATCCTTCTTCTCTTTTTAATCCATGAATTGAATGCGTGCCTTCACATGCGATCTCTCTCTGTGAAGCAGGATTCATGAATGTCTGCTCTCTATCGCGCTCCGACGCACAAAGGGAGCGAAGGGGAAATGGTGGAGGACCTTTGGAGCATGAGAGCGATTGCTTTCCCACGCTCCCAGCTCGGCCCGCTCCTCAGCACGTGCATTTGTTCCTTTTTTTCTACCAGACAGCATGCGCCGTGGAATGGGCTCGTGCACCCCACGCGAAACACCCGCGCGTTCCCTCGCAGCAGGATCCGTTGCTTTTCCGCTCTCTTTTTTCTTCTTCCACTGCACTCTTTCATCTATTGGAATTCAAAATGCAGTGCTGCCATCTATTATTCAAAAGACGGACTAACTTTGTTATTGTTGTCGATTGCAGAGTAGAATTCCTATTTTAATTTAAAATTGTATGATTTTTATTTGTATAGTTCATTTTAATAATTAAATCATAATGATATAATTATTAGATAAATATAATTAAAACATAATTTACAATTAATTATAATTATATGATTATTTTCTATCATAAAACACTTAAGAATTTTTCAGAAAAATCCGAAAAAGTGGTTCGGGAGAAAGAACTGTTTAAAAAACCTTTTTTTTTTTAAATAAAAAAAATAATAATAGGATTTCTTAAATTCTTACCAGAAAATAGAGAGATCCGAAAGGGTGTTTAAAAATAAATTATATATTTTAAATTCCTTGGGCTATACTTTTTGATGAACTTCGCGAAAAATCCAACAATGAAAATTAATAATTTAATATATAATACCACTGAATGTAAGTGGTACCACAAATTGGTTTTATCACGGATGTCATTTAGGTCACTGTCCTTAGAAATTTGTAGCAATTCTTAACTATATCAGCAATCAGTGGCGTAGTTTTAATGTATTCCAAATGTTTAAATTACAAAAAGTAAATAATGGAAAGATTTTTATATCTACATCCTATTTACCGTACTCATAAATCAAGTATGTATACATTAATGCATAATTTCGGATGGGGGTTTTGTCTCTTGAACCCTCCTCAAAACTACGCCACTGTCAGCAAATAATGTCTGAAGAAATGCATGTTTTAAATCGACTACAAGAAGACGATGCCAATGTTCATAAATTCGATTAAAATATTAAAACTACAGTACAACCACGATATAACGATTACGACATATTACTGAAAGTCCACTATAAAGCACATTTTTGAAATTGTAGTTTTTACTAATTAAATGTAAGCTGACCAGCGTTCGTAAGGAACTAAGAAACTGCTAGTAAAATTTTTACATGAATGTTTGAAAACTAACTGCTTTGTCTTTCCAAATTAATGTTCTTAAAGAATTCTTAATTTTTCAAAAGATTCTGATAAAATTGTAAAGAATCCCTCGCACGGATTCATTGATTTACTTTAGGTAAAGAAAAGAGAGCTTTCGAATGTTTTTTTGAATTCTTTCAGCCAGTTTCTTTCTCTTTTTAAGGATGCTGGTCACCTTAATTAAATAGCAATATTATATGAAAAAGTGTTAAATGGAAGACATTTTTATTTATTTCTGGTATCAGTACAGAAAAGTAAAAAAAAGCGAACATCAATTCCTACTTACAATTTTAACCCTTTATTATTATGAAGCAATGAGTGGGCGCTTACTGGCTAAGTTCTCTTCATCCTCACAAAAAAGTTCTTCAGTTATATTTGAAAATTCAACCACTAACTTAAAAGGAATGCTTCTTTATTCCCCTTCTTGACAACTCAATATTAAAATCAAAATTTTTTTCTATCAATGGAGCCAAAAGGTCTTTAACATCATTTATTTATTTATTTTTTAATTTCTTTTAAAATTATTATTATTATTATAATGTTTGTTTTTTTTTTAAAAAAAAAAAAACTTGTTTAAACACTCCTGGCTAAGTTCTGACTTTCATGAAGTACATAGATACGTAATTTAATCTACAATATGTAGGCAAAAGCAGTCTATTCTAGAAATGTATTTTAAATCAATCAGTTGATCAAAAGAAAAAAAAAGCGAGAAGCATGCCTATTTCGCTTATTCTTTTTATTACTATTTAAATTTTAAATGTAAGAGTATTTGCTCATGAAAACAAGCTCGAAACAGAGTCAATTTCATCTGCTACAATGAATTGTCGTAACTAAACTGGATTTGAACTTAACTAATTAGACCTTAATTAATTAACTTGAACTTAACTTTAACTCAATTAGTTAACTTAGGTAGACAATCATTCAAAGAAAAGGGAACCGAGGAGGATGATTCATCTGAATGACTGGGGGAAAAATGGCCTGGAAAAAAAGTACGAAATGAATTTAAAAACTGATTTAATTCTGGCAGTTAAATACGAATTTAATATAATTTAATACTTGCAGCCTTTTATGGAAGATAAAATATGGTTTTATCATTTAGATATTCCGTTTTATAAACTTCTTCAGTAATAGCCTAGTAAGTTACGATTCTATGGTTTGTTTATATTCCTTAAATAAATTCTTTCTTAATTTGTTTATAAGACTTCAAGAGACTCTTAAAGCTGACACGAAAGAAATTTAAATTGTTTTGAAGTTTATGTTTCCAAAGAATTTTTACTTTCTCAAACATGATAAAAGGATTCAAATTCATTAACTACTGCTTTTTCTTCAGTATCAGTAATTGGTGAATCAGTTGTTGTTGTCTTTGTCTAAGGCAGTGCTCAATATTTCCAAAAATCCGGAGAATCAGTTAAAATACCAATTGATTTAATGTCCAAAAATTTTTTAATTAGACAACCATCACAACGGGTGACAATTGGGCTTACTGCATTGAAATATTAATCTGATCCTTTTAAAATAATGCATCTTCAGTTCGCGAAAATCGTCAGCGAATTGAATTGTTTTTAAGAATTCGTTATTTCAAACGATAATTTTTATTTCAGGTGGGTAGTTGAGTTTTTTTCTAAGACTTCTAGCATAATATTTAATTTTAGATCTTCACTATTCTTATGTTAACAATATTTAACAAATTTATTTGATGTTGCTTTGAACCAAAATACTTAATTGACAATCTCTCCTCTTTTACTGTCGATAAATTTTCTGTATTCCCTAAATTTACCAATTTATTTGATTTCCATTGCAAAGAAAAACTAACATTTTCTTCTATGTTTCGATTTTCCGTGACAACTGTGCAAAATTTGTTTAAGAGGAAGAAAAAAAAGAAAGATTGGAATTCTATTCAGTTCTTAATTTGTTCTCGCAAGAATTTACATGCTTTGAATTTAGTTTCTTGATAATTTTCGTTTCAGATTACAGTGGGGTTGAAAATCCACAGAGTTAATTGTTATCAAGGAAATAAATTTTGTTATCACATTTTTCTTTTTGGGAATATTTAAAAAGCAAATTTAAATTACCGTCGGAAAATAAAGCGTTTTTTTATTCAAAATAAAACCATCTACATTTAAACTCCAACGATTGATTTTTATAATATTATAAATGCAAAAGATACAACACTTTTTTCATAGACGCACTTTTAAATGAATTCTATAAAACAGCGTTGTTTTTCCCACTGCAATGAATTCACTCCTCTGATATTATCCAATTTGCTTGAACATTTTATGCATTCTCTAATGTAGTTTTCGTAGCATTTTTAAAAGTTTAATGCAGAGTTTTTGTTAAATCAAATGGAAAAAACATTTGGAGTAAATCATTGGACTAGTCGAAAACAATAAATGTATTTAATAAAAAATTCCAACATGAGACAGAAACTTACTCTTTTATCATAACAAACTACACAGCTTATGTTATTAGGTAACTCAATCTCAACCTATTATAAATACTATAAAAATTAAGTACATTTTTTATGTGTTGCAAGAGCGTTTCTTTACAAATAACCTATTTTTCATGTTTCAAGAAAGTTTCCATACAAATAACCCTTTAAAATAAAAAATTATTAGCTTTTTTTTTTTTTTTAAATGCATTTACATGTAGCATTTTTTTGTTAATTAAGTCATTTGGTAAAACTTTTGAATGCAAAAAATGAATTTAGTATTAAGGACTAAGCGTAAATTAAAATTTATATTAAACACGAGGAGTTATCACTATCTAAATTAATTATTTATTATCTGGTACTGCATTGAATTATTAGGCATCTTAAAAGAAAAAGAATAACACATAGGTTAGAAATAAACCACCGCTTTAAAGAGGGGGGGAAAAGATTTATTCCTATCAAGTATTTAATTTCGTTAAATAAATTCGAGTACGAGTACTAAGTTTAATTTTATTTTCCACAAACAAAAAATGCGAAAAAAATTTATTAATTTTGGTATAAATAATCTTTTATTCCCTAGATGACACTACTAAACGATATAAGTTTTGCTATCCTGTTAGAATTTATTAGATGGATTAACACATTTCATTACATATTAGTGGCGCCATCTGCTACAAATAATAAGAACTACAAAATTGTTTCAGAGTAATCGCTGTAGTTATAATTAAAAAAAAAATTTCCAGCCCAAAAGTTGCGTGAAATATGAAAACTATTGGAATTTTTATTGAATATAAAAAATTCAGAAAAAGATCTGAAAAATATTAAAATATGTTTAGCAAGTAATTAAAAAATAATAAAACGATCATGATTATATTATTCGAGTAATATTTTATTCATTATTAAGCATTAATATAAAATTCATAATAATACTTTACTAATAAAATATTACTTTTCAAAATAATAATTTTCATAAAAAGTGCTTATAAATAACTAAATAGATAATTTATCATTAAAAAATTCCTGTCATTAAAAATAGTGTTGATAATAAATGTTGTGATATACGATTCTAAACAATTATTAAAAACGCCTAAGGTGGCCAAACAGCAAATTAAATTACCGTATAAATCAGGGAAACTTCGAAATTTATTTCGAAAATTTGAAACTAAAATTTGTGCAAGAAAAGTAAACGGAATACTTTAGCTTTTAGTTCAATTCTTTGCATTCCAAATAAATAATATTATTTAAAATAATGGAATCACTAAGTCATTTAAAATACATAATATAACATTTTTATCTATGTTAAACAACAATAAAAGCAAAGTAGCTATTAAATATTAAGATATAAAATTCTAAACTTCAATAAGTGGTAACTTTTAAAGTCATATTAGAAGAGACATGACATTACGGTGAAAAGGATTAAAGATCAGACTATCGCTTGCGAAAAAATCTTGATGATTCGAATTGAATTGAATTGAAAATATGCCTTAATAGCACAAGGTATAAAAATGACTTTTAATGTTTCGAAACAGACACAGTATTTTGAAGCATGTTTGCGCCTATGAGATTTTCAGATGTAAATTAGACACAGAAATGTATTTTTCACTAAATAAAAGAACCTGCTTCAGCAGATTTGTATTCTTGACTGTGTGAAATGGTGCCATACAATGAAGTTTTGCATAAGCTAGTTTTAAAATCGAAATTACAAATAAAATATGAACATACATTTCATCGAAAAGATGTGTCACATAAGACAATAAGTTGAAAATAAAACAGAACTTCCCAATGAGGTAACCGGGGTTCGAATTTTGCTCCCAGCTTGCACCGACTATAGTGCTAACGAAAAATATCCTCAGTAGAGAATGGATCATGGGTTGGAGTTCCTTTGCATAGAGATAACCATAGGAAGCTTATACGATTTTCCATGTGACGCAAATGCGGGTTAATCTTATTAAAATAGTCAGATATTTAAATTTATCAGGAACTATTCGACCGATTTCGCTCAAACTTTGTGTTTTGTCATGTAAAATTACATTCTTTAAAATGATGTAAAAATTTTATACCTTTCAATTCAAAAATGTTTTGACTACTATTAAATAAAATAATGCATATTCGCTATAAGTTTTTTTTTTGTATGGAATTATCTTTAGTTAAGTGAGTTTTATAATTGTGTGTAAAAATTTTTCAATTCGCTTAGAAAGTTCTTGAAATAAGAAAAATAAGCAAAATGTAAAATTAACATTAATAGGTCCAAGCTTTAGTTCGCTCTCCTGACCAAAATATTGGAACCGTATTTCCCAGATTCCGGCTAAACCCTATATTCGAAACGGTGTGTTCAAGGAAAGTACGTTTTTGTGTTTGATTTCTTAGCTTAGAATTTCTGCACTAATTAATTAACAACTTTAATGTCAATATCTCGAACTAATAAGATTGAGTCCCATAATGCGAAGATCTGATCATTAGATCAAAAGTTATTTAAATTCATAATTCATTATTTATTTTTCTGAGCACCATTCATACAACTACATATTAATTACTCACATAGTACATCTGTAAATATCATGCATCTTCACCATTGTATAACCTGTGATGATGGGTGATGGTGAAGTCCTGCTAACCACCATCACCACTCACCTCAAATTCCCTCCGCATTCTGCACCACACTGTCATACCTCATCGAATCAATTTCAAGAAAAAGGCAGCATTGCAGATTCAGGCACACAGCTAAAATATGAAGATGAAGTTTCAAATTACTAGTGGTCCAGTTATGCATCAAATGCATGCTAAATACATCAAGGGCAATACCCATACTAAATCAGGCTATAGCATCTAGTTCTTGTTTCTAGCAGAATAGAACATTAATGATCAATCCATCTTGCGCAATGACAAAATCACACGATATATAACTGCTTTAAAATTAGAGCTTGAATATGTTTAACAATGTCGCTAAAACAGAACTAATCCAAATCATCAGAAATTTCTACTTCTTCTTCAGTGGCACGTCAAGCCTGGGTGGACCCTGGCCTTCTCAAAAATTTTCCTGCAGGCCTCTCTATTTTTGGCTATTGTCTTCTTATTAATCTCTCTCTTTAAATGACGAGATCCCTTTTTAGACAGTTAACCCATCTGAGTTTGGGTCAGCCCCTAATTTTTGTTCCAAAGGGTCTGTCCAAGAATATTTTCTGTGTTGGACGTTCTTTGTTCCTTCTAATAACATAACCAGCGCATCTAATTCTTTGGATTTTGATGTATTTAAAGATGTCGCGCTCTTGGAAGGCGAATTGAATTGAATTGAATTGAATGTTGGGTTTAATGGCACAAAGTCCACAGAAGGACATGCTGCGCCAAACAAACTTCTCTTGGAAGGCGCGATAAAGTTCTAAATTTGAGGGTCTGTGTCATAAGCCATCAACTTGTATCTTGTATTCCTCCAAAAATAGCTCTTAGTAACCCAGGGCTAAAGAGAATAGAAGGGCTGGTTCACTCCTTTGAAGTAGCTCTCGCCGCGCCAATCATCCGATTTTCTCTAGTGACGTCACTTTGGCGCAAAGCTGGCACTTTTACTTCAAGAACGGAGCGTTCGGTCTTACTAGCTCTAACTAATATTGGAGCATTTTTTTAGCGAGATATTCTAAGACATTTGTTAGTTTTTATAATGACTTTCCTCAGTTTTTGCAGTGAATTTACAAGAATTTAAAACTCGAAATGCCAGTTTGCGCGATTGCAACTTGAAAAAATTCTGATAGAAAAACAAAAGGAAAAAATATAATTTTCCGCGTGTTCCCAAAAGTAAATGAACAGCTAGGTAAAGAATGGATTCCGAAATGACACAGATAATATAAAACAGCAATACGTTTATTCTGCCGTTAAGAACTTTTATAAAAATTCATTATCTAAATAGAAACCGCCTCGTTATTTCAAAAATAAGGGCAGGTGAAAAAAATTAAAAAATGAATTAAGTCAAAGAAAATTAAAATGTAAATACAACGTATAAATAAAATATATAGTATATAGTTGGAATTCTCCTAATTTCGTAACATATTTTTTAATGTAGTTATTCTAAATATTTATGATTTTTAAAAAAAATTATATTCTCTTAAATTTAAATATCTATAAATTATATCATCGTAAATTTAAATATCTATAAACCATTGTAAAATTTCTAATGTCATTATGAACCTAAATTATTATTTTGTTTCAGCAATTAGCGTTTAAGGTTGATGTTTCCTAATGATTAAGTATGAACAAATTGCTATTAACGGCATATTTTAAAATCAGGGATTCTAAATTTAACTCAACTTATTGTTATAAAAGAATATGTAGATAAAAAAAGTGTCGATATATGCTTTCATTTTTCTTAATAATTAATGTTAAAACAGAACTTTTTAAAATAAAGTATTCATAGTGTCATTTTCGCCAACTAGTAAAACATTTTTATAAGTTTAAATTTGTATTTTTTTTAATATAATGGCCAAAAAAGTTTTTTTGAACTATGTTTATGAACGGTAATAATGTGTTAATTATGTAAAGTTTGAAAGCTAATAACCAGAAAAAGTCTAACTTATTTTTACAAAGAGAAAGATTCAAAGTTATCATAATATCTTTGCTTGCGATCTCCGAGATCTGTGGACGCAGTGACGTCATGAGAAGGGAAATCGTAGCTTCAGCTCTCAAAGCGGAGTGAACTAGCCCTTCTATTCTCTTTAGCCCTGTTAGTAACCGCCGTTAAAAGACTCTATGAGCATTTTCCTCTTCTTGTGTCAATGTCAGGGGCCGGGATAGCCTGATCGGTAGGGCACTGGGCCCATATCCAAGAGGTCGTGGGTTCGATCCTCTCCGACCGAAGACTCCCCGTGTAGTAAATGGTGACTAATGCACGTTAAATCTGTCGAGTCTCAAAAACCTCCATGTTCCCACAACAAATCAATACCTCTGGGGGTACTGATCCAGGAGTTTCCTTGACTTCTGGATTGGTTCAAAATTACAAGGCTACGGAGTTGAACGTAAGTAGTCGTAAACCCATGAAACTGGGTCGGCTGTTCAACGACGGTTATAAAATAAAATAAAATGTCCAAGTTTCTGATGAGCATGTGAGTATAGGTCAGATTAGACATTTATAAATTAATGGATTAGTCTTCCTTTTAATTACGTTCATCAGACATTTAATATACAAAAAAGCTCCAGAAGAAGATAATATAAGTAATAAGATCAAAAAACTCCCGAAAAATAAAATCAATGACATTATGACCAATTACACAAGCCTGCGAAATTAAACTTTTTGAAAAATACAAGAGAAGTTATTGTTGATTTATATGTTATTTGATGTGCTGATTTTGAAAATGACCTTCCTTTTCCCCAATCACATCAGGATTTTTTATAAAATCGATATTAATGTTTTTAGTAAAATCCTATTTGGAAAGGAATTTTCTCAAATAATTTTGCATGTACTATCCGGTAACTGTTCTCTTCATTCATTTTGATCTATGTAAAATTTAATCTTGTGAAAGAAAATTGATTTTTGAGCTATCAACTGATTTTTTATAGGTTAAAATGAATAAAAAATACTGTTACCAGATAGCAGAAGTCACCTCTGGTCAAGAGAAAAGCAATAAGTTCTTTGTGTTCAAACTTTTTACATCAGTTTCTAGAAGAAAATCACCAACATACCATTTTAATTTGTTTTTATTGAGATAACTTACGTAAAATTGACGATTAACCAAGAATAACAAATATTGTGTATGTGTATATGAAAGTTTGAAACAAAAAACAAAACAAACAAAACAAGCAAAAAACAAAAGAGAAATGTTTCTATTTAAGTATATACTCGTTTTCCTTTGAAACTTAATTTTGATGATCTTCTTTCATGCTTAATCTCAGGTTTATCCCGAGCTATCATCCAACAGTAGTCAGAGAACATGTTCTTGTCCCATCTTCCTTGATATTTACGCTAAATATCTCTGATATCTTGATGGAACCTTTCCCCTTGTTCTTCGCTAACTGCTCCTAAATTTTCAGGGAAAAAGTCCACATGTGAGTGAAGGAAATGCATTTTTACACTCATGGAGCAACCCAACGTTTTAAATTTGTCCAGCATTTTCATTACAATTTCCTTATAATCAGGATCCTTGTAATTACCCAGAAATTTACTGACGACATCTTTGAAAGCAACCCAAGCTTCTTTTTCCGTTTCTGTCATGTTAGTCTCAAATTCTTTATCCTTCATGAGTTTGCGGATATCTGGACCAACAAATATTCCTTCTTTCAACTTAGCTTGGGATAAACCTGGAAACTTTTTGCACAGGTATTTAAAACAATTGCCATCTTTTGGAACAGCCTTGACAGACTGCTTCATTGCACCTAATTTTATATGTAGCGGAAGTAACAATACTTTTTTCAGATCAACTAAGCTGTTTCGAATAACGTTCTTGGTGCCTGGGTCAAGATTTTGTCTTTTCAGCAATTATTTTTTGACCCAATGTTAAGTCTTGTCACGGCTGTCCCTCTCACAAATGAAACATGGGTACTTTATAAATCCCCCTTGTTAACCAAGAAGCATGCAGATAACTTTCAAATCACCGCAAATGGTCCAACTGTGGTCGATATATTTTATTTTGTTCAGGACGAGAGCCAGGTTCAGATATTAGTCTTTGATTTTTTCTGTTATACCCGGTTATACTTTGATATATTCGGTTATACATAGTCTGTAATGCTCCCACGAACATGGCAGGAACAAAACTAACAATCATCAAAGTGGTTTTGGGGCTCTCTCCACGTCATAGGAATTCCAAATCGTAAAGCAGTCTTCTTTCCTTGAGGACATAAGAGTAGATCATTTGCGACACTGCACACAAACTTTATGAGGTGCCCAAGATTTGTCCTGATCTCCGAGTTTCATGTCAAAATATGCGAGATAAAGTTGTCTTACATAGTCTGTAATGCTCCTCATGCGATTTTTAACTACACTTTATTCGCCGCATGTATAACAAAAGTCATCTGGGAAATTTTCACAATGTCTTGAACTCAAAGCCATGTTTCACGAAACGCACAGAAAAAAGCAAACTTTAAAATGACTCCCTATAACGCTTAATAGTGTTTCTGAGAGGTCAGCGGACCTAGATAAAGATTCTTAAGACGCTATTGGTAGAGAGAGATTGTTACAGAGAGAGGGACGGTGACAGGAAGTAGTGATAGAGGGGTACTTTTGTAGATATGACCAAAGTAGAATGCTGGTCTATCAAAAAGGGAAGAAATTCAAAAATGAAAATTTTTTTATGGTAAATGTTCAAAAAAATTCCATTAAAATTGAATTTTTCTAAAAAACGTGACGTGATGGACATTCTTCATTATTATTTTAAATTTCAGCTCCAAAAAATACATTAAGTTCAGCTATCAGACCCCTTGTATTTTTTTCATCGCAGGCCTGTGTTATTAGACTTAAAAAAGTAGCAAATATCCAAACGCTCTGAAAAATTGAAGTAATTTTGTTCCTCAAAACGAATAAAAGACAAGAATTGCAGAAAACTGTCGACCTTTTAGTTCACTTCCACACCTTGGCAAGATATTCAGAACAATTAACATGATAAGACTGGAACTTTTTCTCACTTTTACATCTAAAGAACAATAGGGTTTAATAAGAAACTCTCAACTACCAAACAACTCATAAGGATAATTTCATTTTTTTAGCGATAGATTTTCAAGGGAAAAAAAAACATTTTAATTTATTCTAACCATGGTCAATGCATTTGACCGCGTCAGACACCTTCGAACAAGACGACAATTGGATTTAACATTATTTTTAGTAGCTCCTTTGTCAAGGAAAATAAAAAAAAACATGAACAATTTAAGTACTTTACACTTGAAATAAAACTATAACTTTGAACTATATATACCATATTACTGTGAAGAATTATCTGGGCTTTATAGAACGGACAAATAACTTAAAATATTTTAAAAGATATTGAAATTTTTAAAAATAGCCAAAGCGAAATTTTTCTACTTGATAAATATCATTTATCAAAATCAATTAATTATTCTCATATTTTGCAAATTTTCATGAGACCAAAAAATGCAGCAATGGAGTAAGCTTTAAAATATTAAAAAATTAGACCGCAAACGTTTTTCATTTTCTCTAAACTGTGGCTTTTCTGCATAGTGACGTTTTGCGCCTTTTTCAGAACAAACTTAGAGTGTGCTGGCTAGAGATAGGCTAAGCTTGACTTAACAATCATGAATAGCTGTTGCTATCATATCAAAGGAGATAATCGATTCAACAATTTCAAACACGCTTCCGAGAATTCAATCGATTCATCAATCGATTATGCACAATCGATTATGAGGAAAACGCTAAAGAACAGGAAATAGTCAATGGCTTTAAAAAACTACTGGATCCTTAGTTTTTTTTCACTAAAAATCCTGGTCCTTGATCATAACTGAATTAATAAGACATTGCATTACATTTAAATTTAGGACAGATTTTTTTTTCTTCAAGTGATCGGTAATCATCTCCAAGCATAAAAGCTGGTACTTAATTATTCAAAGCTAAATTATATTAGGCCATCTATAAACAAGAATTGTAGACAGAGTCAAACTTGTTTGTCATAAGATACAACTCCTCATTACAACTAATCCGAAAAATTCCCCCTTCACATCAAAGTAATTTGATCACGATTATATAGTAGATGTAATAGGGTCCTTGAATCAACTCTGTACAAAAAGTTGAACTTGCTTTTAGCAGGTTTCAACAAGAATCGAACTTCATCGTAATCATAAAAATCGAGATTTTTCTAAGTTATTTAAAGCTTCAAAGAAAATCTATTCAACTGAGCGCTAGACAGACGTATTGGCCTCGGCACTTTTTAGATTTCGATCATCTTTCAAGCAAGACGAAAAATAGACGTTTATAGAACAGCTTTAAGACACCCTTGAGAATTTTTAGCAATCAAGAACAGCTAAATTCTCCAGATTTTATTTTGAACTTTAAACAGTAAATAGAAAACTTAAAGCAGTACCAGCATCAAATATTTAGCAACGCGTAATATTTATTCACAAAGAATCGTAGAGCTATTGTCGCGTGTTTCTCCTCGTTAATAAAATTAAACCAGCTAATGTCACTAAAGCTATTATTCGAAAGAAGGAAAATACCGAACAATCACAAATGCAGCATTTAGAGCACCCTAACAAAATACTTAAACAAAAATATACTTCTTTCAAATTTTTATCAGTCCAGATTTAAATGCGGATGTTGTTCAACTTGCCGTATACGGAGGCGGGGCAGAGTCACATGTGCAAATAGTCTTACAATACAACTCATTTATAAGCAATTAAAGAATAATATCTGCTAATGGTACATTATGTTCTCCTCTTTTGATTAGTCTGAAATAAAAAACGAATGGGTTTGGGTATGTTGTATTAAACGTTACAGCTTAAACTGTTTGGGTATGTTGTATCAATCGTTACTGTTCAAACTGTTTGGGTATGTTGTATCAATCGTTACTGCTCAAACTGTTTGGGTATGTTGTATCAAACGTTACTGTTGAATGCATTTTATCTGGAAAATTAATTAAACGCATGGGTCAAACAATGTTAAACCATTTAATAAACCAAGTTAGACTATTTTTTCATACATAATTATTTGAATCGGGATAATAATTACATTTTAACATGTGTAGAAGATATCAAAAATATGGGAAACGTATAAGGGGAAAAAATTCCTCTTAGAACACGAGCCAAATGTCAACTATCGGGTGTGGGTCATAGGTGATGGCGAAGATGATGCAGAAAAAAAATATTTTTTATATCTTTAACAATATCTTTCAACAATATCTCCCTTGAAAAATATCTTTAACAATTAGAAGTAAACGGAAAAAGAACCGAGTGATGCCAAAGAAAAATTTTTTGAATGTTAACGCTCTTTCATTACGTTCTTTGTTACGTCTGTTAAATTATTTGTTTGCAGTAGGATTTTTGTCAACCAAACTTGGATATTTCGCAATATCTTGCATGCTTAGTTAACTAAAGCTAAGCAACACACTTTTAAAAAAGTCCTGTTTCTGATTTGGCAGCATTGGTTTCTGCTTAATTGTGTAAAAAGTCTAATTATAACTGTGAAATATAAGCCTTTGTGGCTGTCACAGTGATATTTAAAGAGTTGGCAACTCTTATGCGTCTTTTTTTATTTCTATATAACCACTTTTTTAATAGAATAATTAATGGCTCAGAGGATGGAGCGCTATCCTTCCAATGAGGTCACCCGGGATCAAATTCCAGCGATGACTGGTCGAAACGAATTCCGCACCCGATTCGCACCGACCATAATGTTGACGTAAAATATCCCCAGTGGTTGATGGATCATGGGTTAGAGTCCCTTTGTCGTCAGGCTTACCACGGGGAAGCTTTCGTAGTTTTTCCTCCATTTAACGCAAATGCTGGTTAGTTCCATTAAAAAGTATTCCACGATGGTAAATTTCTCCCAATACTTGATCCGGGAGTTCCCTTGTCTTCTGGTTTGAGTTTAAGGTTGCAAGGCTACGGAGTTCAACATTGGTAGTTGTAAACTCAAATTTGGGTCGGCTGTTTATTAAATAAAATTATATAGAAGGTTATGAAATAAAGTTATATACAGTCGGAAAGTTTAACATGACCCTATTATAAGTGTTAACCCTTTTATAAGTCTGATTGATACTAATGAAGAAGTCATTGTCATCAATTTCAAGTATTATGTTTGAAAAATACTACTGATGTTTAATATAATATTCTCTTTTTGACTTTATTGAGAGAATCCCGAAAATTTGAACATTTCTTTCATAAAACTACAAAAACTTCGCTGCTCTGACCATAAAAGCAAAGAATTCACTGAGAAATAAAAAAATTTTCATGATAGAGCAGGTTAAGCATTTTTTTCAAAAATCCTGAAACTAAAAGTAATATTACATAGTTATTTGGTTGTTCGAAACCTTTAGACCCCGTGGGTGCATCCTACCTCTTCATCACGTGATACTTCGTCTTCTTGTAGTTATAATCACGAATTAGAAGAAGAAATTAAAGAGAAAAGATTGGCTAACAAAATCACAAAATAGACTCAAGAATATAATTGGTTAATATGTTGCGATTATTTATATTAATTTACAATATGTAATATAACTTTAGTAGTAATTACTACTGTACCACCAGTAATTACTATTGAAGTTATATTCTATATTGTAAATTATTATAAATAATAAAAAAATTTAAACATTTGGTGGTAGATAAAATATTTAGTTTTAAACTTTATGTCATTTCCAGTCACTTTGTATAATGCTATTAATCAGAAATTGTTAAAATATGTTTTTTCGAACATTCTTTTTAATCACATCATCAATAAAAAATTATCAATCACAGCTTAAATAAGATTACAGCTCGATTGCAAATAAACAATTACAGATTAACTCACTATTACTTTTATTTGCCGAAAAGGGTTCGTCTTAGTAGGATTGTTGAAGTATTACTTAACGTTATCTTTAGGTTACATGGTATCCTTTTCAATTTTATGTAATTGGAGATAAATTTTTGACTAACATGTAATAAGGATAAAATTGAAATTAGTTACGTAAATGAAAACTTAATTTAGGAAAAACTGTCTTTACTATTATATAAATTAATTACTAGAGATTCTATGCAATTATAATTTCAATAAGATATTCAAAAATATCTCAAATGGCTTTAAGTGCAATTAAGGTACAAAACTTAAGGTGCATATTTAAATAAATAAATATTCATTTTTTAAAAATTTTACATTAATATAGATTTTAAAGTAGCTAATTCACGTTATTAGACTCGATTTTGTAAAGTTAACTGGAATTAAGGAAATCATTACTCATGTTTGCAAGTAAATCTTTATCTGCATTTCTATTTCGCTTATTTTATCCAGAAACTACGAAATTAAAACAAATGAGATAATTAATATTAATAATGAAAAAAATTAACAAAATTGGTAGCAGATAAAAATATTTATTTTTAAAAAATAAAATATCGGTTTCACTTTTATTTTTTATATCTGTTTCACTTTTTAATGTTATAGTTTGAATTGCAAACTGCAAAAGATTTTTTTACAGACTTTTGGCTAACTCTTTGAAATTCACTTTCATACAAATTAAACTATTTCGATAGTTACTTCTACAACGTATCAATGTTATGTTTTCTTCTGTATTGTATTTATGAGTGTATTTATGCGTATTGTAATATTAATATAATCTATTTCTGGTAGTCTAGTAAGTAGTATATTTATTGGTGCTTTTTAAAGACTTGCATTAAAAAAACAACTCATTATTCTACCATCAACCCATAGCTATGTATGAGCCATAGTTTGTTTTAAGCATGTTTTGCATGGTTCAAGTTAAAAAAAGGTCATCCCCCCATTATTCGATTAAGCCGAGCAAGTTAAATAATTTCATTGAATGTTGTATTTTAAACTTTTACAGAAGAATTTCTAACTATCGCGGAGCTCTGAATACACTTCTAAAATCTATTCAAATTTAAATTTAACTTTTTTTCTATTAATTTCAAATTTTAATTCAGATTTACGATAATATAACAACACGAGATTACTATATGTAGCAATATTGTGCCGTCATTTGCCTTGTCTCAGCTATAGAATTGCAATTAACAGTGTTTAAACTCGTATTATGATGAACTTTAACTAAAGACACTTTTTTTAAAAAATTAGAATACTAGTTCATCGATTGTCTTATAAAATTGGTAGTCTTTGTCTTATGAATGGTGGAATACAAACACGAAAGCATCATCTGAATATATTTTATAAGAAAAAAATTGCGTCGAATTGCAATTAATTTTTAGTCTCAGAAGGCAGATTATTAATTAAAAACAAATTAAAATCCCGGGTCTTCGGAAGAGTTTTTTTAAAAAAAATCTTTTTCTAAAATGAATTGAATATTCCATGTTTTCTTGACGTCATCTAAAACAGCGACCTCTATAAACAATTCGAACATCCACATCTGGAGAGAACTCAGCTGAAGGAAAAGAAGATTTCTCCTCATCGTAATAATGGAAGCTAAATCAGCGAGTTCATATTTTCCTTTTCTTAGATCTTGCAAAGAGGAAACAGATTTACCTATTGAAGGCGAAGCGAAAGGTAAGTAATTTATTTTATGGTTTATTTTATTCCTTTATGTTACTGAATGTTTCACATAACTTACATGCTTCACAGACGGATGATGCAATGTAGGATCGATTATTTCGATCGATAACTCAGTGACGTCATGCAGGAGAACTAAATCTCCCTTATACGTCTCCCCATTCTTCCCCCAATTTTTTTTAAAGCGAAAAAGTTTTTTTTTATTAATATATTATTAAAAAAAACTATAAATACGTTTTTAGAAATTGCTGTTGATTCATTCCATTTAGGAGGTTTAACGTCATCCTTCATTTTGAAAATATGTTTTTAAATGTAAATTATTTAAAGGCAGATGTATTATTAATTATATATTTTTGCTGAAAACGCGATTTCTTTAAAAGTTGTTGTAAGGTAATGGGAATGATGTTAATATTAATCTTAGACAACTGATAAATAAGTTAGGAACTATATTTCCTCTTCGCGGGGACATTCATAGTTGCAAAGAAATAAAAATAACTAAATGTTTTCATATATTTTTAAAGCATATATAATATTTTTCAATTTTTTTATGTATATATCTTTGAATTATTCAAATGTAGTGATGGTTAAAATTAGTTTTCAATTAAATACTGTATCATAAATTTTGCTGCAACTTTATATAAAATGAAAAATATTTTGCTAAAGCCGGAGAAGTTACAGGTTTGTTCTATTTTCAAAAAGCCAAAATTAGACTGTTTTCTTTGAACTCACGGGCTTACTCGCAGTATCGTTAACATGTTTCTATGCTAAAAAAAGAATTTACGAAGCTCTAGCCATTAGGAAAATGTATATTTACGTTGAATGCTTGCAGCATTAACTGATATATATATATACTATTCATTTGTATGAAAATTGAAATGAAATTATTGAGAATTTACGAAGCTCTAGCCATTAGGAAAATGTATATTTACGTTGAATGCTTGCAGCATTAACTGATATATATATATACTATTCATTTGTATGAAAATTGAAATTAAATTATCTACACAAATTTTCGAATAAACAGCAACGTATTATTTAAAAAGAGAAAAAAATTAATGTTAAATACGAAATTATTTTTTAAAAAACTGTTAAATTTTAAAATAACTCCTTAACTGTTCAATTTTTTTAAATAAAAATGCTTAACTTGTTTATTGAAGAGATGTCTAAATAATTAATTACAGACAATTTCAATTTAAAAATTAGTAAAAACTAATGCGCCAAATGATGTAAGTTGTTTATCAACCCTAAATTATAAATACGTTAAATGCAGTAGTTATAGACAAATACTATTAATCAATATTATAAGAATTATATTATTATTAAGCATTATTGATATTATTGTCCAATACTATAAATGCATCATTAGTCTTTTCCCACTAGTATTACTTCTCAGTTAAAGACATCGTAAAACAATATTCCTTACCTTTTTGTTTAAAGAAAAATAATAACGCTAAAACATAAAAAAGAAAACGTTCTTTTTAAATGGAAAGATGAGTTATTATTCTAAGCCTTTTAACTGCTTCGAAGAATAAAAATCTGGGAGATGCTATTTGAAAGACTGGTTTTTAAATACAGAATATCAAGCTCTGCTTAAATATAAATACTGTTAAAACTGCACTGCAAAATAATAATAAAAAGTCAAGCCCTGTCACCATTCTTGCTAATTATGTAAAATTCCCATTTAAATGAGAATATGACTCCCGTTTTACCATTTTCACCCTTATCATCATTTTTTTTTCGGGAATGTTAGATTTCATTTGAAGGACTAGAAAGGAGAAAAGTTCTAAAATATGAACAGTAGTGAGAAGGATTCCAGTTTCATTCCATACCCTCTTTTCCTACCCCAAACGCTATTTTGGCTAAAAGCAGATGAGACTGAAAAAAAAGTCTTCCTATAGAGAGTTTCTTGCGAGAGTTTCAGAACTTCTCCATAAAAGAAGAATTGTTATTTTTACCGTTAAATTTCTTCTGGGAGGATAGAGAGGAGAAAGGTTATGAAGCATAAATGTTTCCTGGGAGGATGGAGATTACCTTAAATTTTAAAAAAAAAATTCATTTAAAACGAAATCGTTTAATTTTCAAAGGTACATTATTTCATTAATTACTATACATTCCATCGAAGGGAACTAGGCTGCTTATTATTTTATCTAATGTGACAACGTGCACAAAGATCAAAACTAAACATAATTTCATATTCATTGTTATTAAATTGTACGTGTAAATCTAATATTTGAGAAATAATATAAAGTTTCTATCAGAATTCTTTACTGTTTTGATACTCGATACAATGCTTAGAATCAAAAAAAAAAAAATTTAACCATCTTATTTTTTTATTCTTTTTTTTTTACAATATATTTGTAATAAATACAAGGGCAAGCATTTCATTGCATTCTAAAGAAAATACAGAAAAGGCAGAGCCTGAAACCAATTCCAAATTCCATATAACCGCATTAGAATTGTAATGAAACAAGCATGATAATTGTTGATACAGTTAGAGCAATATGCTTACGTAATAGTTTTCCTGTTAGAACAATATGCTAGCACGTAATCTAAAATTGTTTGACAGCAGTCGGGTTGTAATGTCCCAGGATATTAAAAATGCAGTATGTAAAATATTCATTCTTGTGTAAAAGTATACCCAATTTATCAAGTAAAAAGAATATAATCCTAATTGTTTCCTTTTAAAAATGTTAATGTAAACGAAGAAGACTTTTTACTTATAGATAATATCATGCTGAGACTGGTCACTTACAACTAGCGCATAGATGGTATCAAAATTTAAAATTAAGCGCAATTTGTTACACATGTCTCGATGTTAGTGAATAAATAAATAAAAATTAAAAATTTATCATTGAACATTCGCCCTAACACACTTATTCTTATTTTATCGTAAACACTTCAGCTGAATTTTCAGATAATGTTACAAATAAAATTAAGTAGGGAAATAACTTTCTTTTATGCTTGTTCCGAACTCAAATATCGAATGCATGTCTTTTAGCTAAATATTTTGTTACTTATATCTAACGGAAAAAACCCCGACTAAAAATGGTAGTAAAATAATACAAAATGTTTAATTCTATAATAAGAGAACTTTCTTTGAAAGAAACGCGCTTAGAAGCAGCAGAATTTTCAAAAGAAAAAATAATTGAAGCAATAAATTCACTAAAAATGGATTATATGGTCACCTCAAGAACTGGCTGAGCCTTCATTCGCTGAGCCGTTGTGGTATAACATCCTACTTTCAATTACTTAATTTTTTTTAATGTGAAATTATTTCGTTAGTGTTGCCACTGGGAAGAAACAAATTCAGACCTTTTTCCAGGATAAGAACATTCTTTAAACGAAACAGAAATTGAAAATTTAAAGTAAAAATTAATAGTATTATTTTGCTTTTAACAATGAAACACATTCCAAATTTAAAACAAAAAGAAAAGAAAAGTAAAACCAATTTCTACTGTTAGTGAAGTCTTAAATAAATTCAGAATAAAATTCGGAATAAGGAATAGAAATGTTTCTTTTCTTTAACAATTTAGTAGTTTAAAAGCCAAAAAAGACAATTTTTTTAACCTTGGCTCAAGGGATCATTTTCATTTTAAAAGCAACCAAGCATAAAATTACGAGAAAGTATACTAAAAAGTTAGAAATGCAATACTCTCTTTTATTTCCGGTTTCAAGAAAGATTGGATGACACATTATCATACACATTTTAAATAATTGATACTTGAATTCCGCGAAAGTCTTCTGAGATTTCATTTTTACGATCTTTCACAAGTATAACTAATCTTTAAAAAAAAAAAAAAATCTTAAAACTTTATTTGATTAAAAAAAGTTATGAAAAATTTGAGTAAACTTTTTAAAAAAATGTTTTTTATAAAACATCAGTTATTTTATAAATGTTTCATAGAAAATATCAAATAATTTCTGCAATATAAGATATTTCGTAAACTAATTATCTCTACGCCAGGGCTCGAAAAGCCTCCCGTCCTCGGCGGTAAAAAATTCCCCGCGGACAACAAATTTCTCGAATCCAACGTCCGCACGGACGGCCATTTTCCCGTTAATGTTCGTGATATATTTTCAATTTTTGTTATCTTACAAGAATCTAGCTGCTCACTTCTAAAATGACCCTCTAATCTCGAAATACAGCAACATACTGATGTTTTCTCTGTCTGGGAGTACTGCAGCGGTTGAAAGGGGCTTTTCAGCANAAAAAAAAAAAAAAAAAAAAAAAAAAAAAAACCACATTACATGCTGGTCTTAATAAATGAAAAACCTCTTACAGATTTCTGTGCAGAAACCTCTGCAAATCAGTGGCTTGATTGTGGAACTGGCAAACGTCGTATTTGATTCATTTAAAAAACGCAGTACCATCGGATAAATTGACATGATAATTGACAGATAACTTGACCTTTGTTATTTAAATTATTTCATTAAAGAAATAAATTATTTCATTAAAGAAATAATGGGTTTTACTATTAGTAACCTAGTATTTCTTTTATTACCGTATAATGCTATCCTAGTAATTGTAATCCTAGTAACTACTAATTCATTGCGCAATTTATATAATTGTTAGTAATAAATAGGCGAAAATTATATTTTTATTTATTTAGAAACGACGGGTTAGTTTCAAAGGAGGACGGGTACATTGTTGGACAAGCCGTCCTCGGGGACGGGTAAAATTTCTGACTTTTTTCGAGCCCTGCTCCACGCTAAATAAAGAATATAAAGCGATAGTGCCAATTTTTCAATTGCTTGTGGTATCAAATGATACAAAAGTCCTAAAAAAAGGGCTAAGTAATCTGAGCAACAACTTCACATTCAAACAATAATTATAATGATAAATGTGTAAATATGGAAAATTTAATAATTATTACCGCACTATGGCGCTCAAAATTGTTTCTGAAATTCTGCGCATAACATACTAAGAATTATTAAATAGATTTCTTTTCAGGTTTTAACCTCCGAATTCAGAAATTTTTTTTCATACGTGAATTGTTTTGACTTGGAATAAAATTTAAAAGTAGTCCCAGGAATTTATAATATTGTTGTCGTAGGCCATTTAGGTAAAGGGTGAGATTGTTCTTGTTTTTACAGTGACGCCATCTATGGCGAAGAATTCGACTTTTGCCACACCCCTAGTCATAGGTAGGACCTATTCATTCATCCACAGATCATAATTTTGACCTAAACCAGAGAACGATCAATCTCCAATTCAGTACCCCAGAGGTACAATTTGTTGTGGGAATATGGAGAGCTTTGCGACCTGACAGATTTAACGCGCAACAGTCACCATTTACTGCACGGGAAATCTTTGGCCGGCTGGATTCGAACTCCCATTCTCACGAACGAAAGTCCAGCGCCCTGCCAACCAGGCTATCACGACCCAAGGATTAGCTGCAAATGCTAAAATTTCTAACTTGGCGTTATTTGTAAAAATTCTGAATTAATCCAGTCCTGGAACTAAGCTTTCGGGGCAAGTCAAAATATAAATTTTATTTATTTACTTATTTATTATTTTTCTATGTTATTAGCCTATCACTTTTCTTTCAATTTGAATCTAACCATATCTGTTTATTATGCTTACATCTGTCAAAAGAAAAAAATGAATTTTTTTCCTTAAATTTATAAAATAATTCCAAGCGTTTCTAAACTTTGTGGGGCACTGTAAGAGTTTTAGTACACTTCAAATTAATTCTTGTAAACAATTAATTTAAAAGAAATATCTAATGACATCTGAGTTATATAAAAATATATTTGTTTTTACTAACCAAATTGAGTCAATTTTTTGAGATGCTTTTTTTTCCTATAAATTTTTCTCAGGATTCGGATGGACTGGGTTTGTGGTTTGTGAGCGGAATTGTATAATGCATATATAACGTATAAATTATTAGCTAAAAAAGCTTTACACATTTTTAATAAGTTAACAGTCATTTAATCATGTTTTATCTTAATTTACTTTGTCAGAATATTTAAAGAAACAATGTCAAAAACTTTCAGTTTGAAACATTGTAACTAAAAAGTGATAAATATCGCTAATTTTTTTTTCTCACGAGTTTCAACAAATCAGTTAAAAAAAATAATTTGACCTTGTATAATATTTTCAATAGAATTTACGAGCTTTTTTATTACTTATCTCAAGTTATCCACCTTTAATCTTTTCTTTTTACGATAATGTGAACTATTATTAACATTCTGAACATATTATTTTTGAATCAATTCCATTTTTTACAATGTCATTATTTAATTGAGGTAACTATTACGGCAAAAACTACACTGATCAATTCCATTTTTTACAATGTCATTATTTAATTGAGATAACTATTACGGCAAAAACTACACTGATCAATTCTGTAAGATAACATACATAACGTAAACATTACACAATTGATTATAATTGGTTTAATAGCGCAAAGGTCCATAGGAGCTGAAGGAAACAAAACTGTTTAAAAGCAAATCAAAAGGTAAAGTACGGACGACAAAATTTATCTCGCAAAATTATATTAAATTGATAAAATGGTGCTTATCGATAGATATATTTATAAGTGGATAAAATTATACCAAATTAACTCCGTTAAGCACGTATACATAATTTAAAATACCAATACCACGCAGTGGCGTAGCTAGGTAACCAAGGTCCCTGGGGCAAATTAAAAAATGGGGCCCCACTGCTATGTAAATTGATTAGGTTTTATCAAATAAAAATATGAAATATACAAATACTTTAAAAATGCTAAGCTACTTAAGCTCTTTTTTGTGCACTGCAGGGCAGGTAATAAAAATATTAAGCAGTAACAACATAAATTACAATTAATACTTGGTGTAGGTTTGGCTAATAGCGCGAAATAGAGAAGATTCAAGGATTTATTATATACAGATCGGGCCAACCAACTGACTAAATAACAATTATATTTAAAATTTTTTCCTAGCTTTAGTTTTCGCAGAAGTATCAATAACTTCGTTTAAATCCAGGCTTGATGCGGTTTTGTTTTCAATTGCTTATTATTTCTTGAATAATTTTTTATTATTTTTAATTTGCTAAATGACCTTTCAGCTGCTGCAGAAGTGACAGGAATTGTAAAGAATAATAACATTGCTGTAAATACTTCCGTTAGGTCGCATTCTAGCACTCCATATTTGCTCATTATTTCCTTACATAATTGGTGAACAGTCCATGCTTGAGTTAGTTGAGGTGAAACTAGGTGGTAAATATCTATTAATGAATTGAAGTGAAAAACTATATCTGAATATTTCCTTTGGAATTCGTCACACTTTTGTAATAAAGTTGCTTCATCAGCATGTAATAAAAATGTTGGTGTTAGAAAATCGAATATATGACAGACTGCACTCATACCAATAAAACGTGTATCTAATTGAGATATTACTGTGACTAGTACATTATTGAAAATCTCAATTTTAAATATTTTTTCTCGGTTTGGAAATCGGTGATCAGCAGCTAATTCATCAAAATGTTTTTTTAACTTCTCTTTGCCTTTTTTCTTGAAAATGGGTATCAATACCATATTTTCTTACAGTTTCACTGGCTTTGCACTTGAATAATTCGAAATCATTTCTATAAATTTGCAACTCTGCTTTGGTCTCAGCTAAAACTTTACTCGCCTCGCCCAAATTGATGTCGCATTTTTGTAAAGTTTTGGATGCATAATTGATGTCGTTCAATAATACACTGTGCATGAATTCGCAAAGCAACACGAACTCGAAATTTAGCATTTTTGTTTTAATACTCTCTGCTTCACTACGCTCATCTTTATTAGGGCTCTTTAGAACTATTTCTGATAATGCTTTGATAATATCTAAATAACGAAGTTTTATTGCTGAAATCGTATTGACCCTACTGGACCATCTAGTCGGATTTAGTTTTTTTAGAGTGGTGTCCGATTCGCCGGTGAATTTTGACAGATCCCAACGTTTGATGCTGTTTCCGAAAAAGTTATACAAATCTTGCAACGTTGCGAAAAAAATCTGTATTTCCACACAACTGCTAACGGCATCATTTATCACCAAATTTAAATTATGAGTGGCACAATGTACGTACTCTGCGTTAGGCTGGATATCCTTAATATGTTTTTGTACACCATTATACACACCACTCATCACACTGGCTCCATCATAGCCTTGCCCCACACATTTTTTTAAATCAATATTTTTGTCGATAAATAATGTTGTCACTTGGTTGACTAAATCTACTGCGCCATGTTTGATGGCTGCATAAGAGCCTAGAAACAATTCTTTTACTTCTATATCAATTGACTGTCCATTTTCCGATCTGGTTATTACTGCATACCTCACAACAATGCTTAGCTGATCTACCTTCAATATGTCCTGTGTCGTATCCATTATGATGGCAAAAAACGGTGACGCCCTAGTAGATGGGTTTCGAGTTTGGTCCCCAAGCTCTCAATCATTTCATTTTGAATTGTTGCACTCAGATATCTTGTAGATCTTAAAAACATAAAAAAACACAATTTCAAAAAAGTCCTGATATTAAACAGTTAATAATTATAAACAAAATAAAACGATAAAAAAAACTTAAAAATAATTATTATTACCTTTGGGCATATCCATAACTTGCCGCAAAATGTGATCATATCGGGTGACAAGCTCTACAAAGGACAGAAAATTTCCGTAGTATCCTTTCTGACTTAAGTCTTCTTGATGTCTTCTCAAAGCCAAAGAACTCTTTGCTAGGGTAAGTATGATATCGAGTAACCTTTGAAAAACCATTTTCCAAAATGATGCTTCTTTGCGAATTTCATTTTCAAGTTCCTTGTCGATAGTATTAGTATCGTTTTTTTTCTCCAAAATTCATACACAGCACATGCTTCCGGAAGGCCACTCGAACAACTGTGTTGTTTAATTCTTTCTGTTAAATGCTTCCAATCTCGAATTCCCGTACACCAAACATTATTCCTTTGTGAAGCAAATAACCAGCAGGGTTGACAATCGGCAGAGTCTAGTATTTTGGAATAACACAACCAAAAATGATTAATTGGCCCATATTTAGAACACGAAACGTAGTACGATTTTGAAAAACACCTATTGTTCTGGTTGACGTCTGTTGAAAAAGGTCCTGAAGGCTGTAAAGGCCCCATATCAAGAATTTGACGTTTTTCGTTATCACTTAATATCTTGTTCGTGAAGTTTCCCAAGTCATAAGAAGATTTGTCGTACACATTTTCTAAAAATATAGAGGTCTGTGGTTCCTCCAAACCCTCCGCTCTTATGTGTGTCATGCAAACATCATCCACGTTCACATGATCGGCGGCGGAGGTATCTCCAACTGCAATAATTGTCGAATCTTCTTCAGTAGGCTTCTCAACCAACACTGCAGTTACCACATTATTTGAGTCATTATCAATAGAAATATTTTGGCCAGATGTACTTGCAGAAGGCTGACTAAAAAACTTGTCAATTTTGGGCAATTTTTGTTTACCATCTTCTCTTTCTTGGCGTTGTTTGCGTTTAAATGCACCACTGGGTTTCTTCTTTTTATCCATAATTTTCTAATTTATTTAAACAATACAATATTAGATTGTGCTCGAGTAGGTAGGTACTCACTGTTCACTGACGACGTTAAAAGTAAAATAAAAGGAAAGAGAAACACAATGATACGCTACAAGTGTTGTTGGGGAATCCCCGGAAATAAATTATCACCGATAGTGTTACCACATTTAACGGTGGAGACTTTAATGGTTGGCAACTGTTTGGCGACCTTTTAAGGCGCATTTTGTCATCCCGTCGGAGGGATGAGAGAGAGAGAAAAGTTGATGTATGTTTGATATAATCGGGAGAGGGTCTCCCTTGGTATTCTAAGAGCTGGAAGCTCTTACTGGAAAACAATGCCCATTTCTTTTGTTTTTAAATAAAGTTAAGTTTCATTGTTTCAAAAATTTGGTCTGCTTATTTATTGGAAAGGAAAGGCATTACAGAGACCATGAACGATCTCCTGCCCGCGGACCTGAATTAATGTACCTACTGCAGGTGACTTGCATTTTTTCATGATATTTCGCGTTATACAATGAACTGTAGTCAAAATCTATATATTTGTTACGATTTATTGACTTAACGGACATGATGTGTGGTAAAATCAAATAAAATTGAGCCACTATATTGAACAGTACAAAAAAGTTTATTGACATTAGCTTACTTACTCCTGATACAGTATTAATTTTTCAACCGTTCTCGAAAAAAAATCTTAACTCGAATTCACAATAAAACGCACATCGATGAATAATAAAACGCACATATCACTATCCGTCAAATTGACAACACTGCCAACCTACAGAAAGAATTTAGGGGAATTCCCTAGGCATAACTTTTGAATTTCTCTAAACTGAGTTGTCATGATTAAAGTGGGGTTGCAATCTGTCATATTTATTTTGAAAATGGGAGAAATTTCCAAAAGTTCAGTTCGATCGAGATTTCTGGTTAGGATTCGAGGGCCCCCTGAGCTCGAGGGCCCCGGGGCACTGCCCCGCCTAGCCCCAAGGTAGCTACGCCACTGATACCACGTAGAAAAGCAAAGATGTGGGGATAATGAGTTTTTTCAACCAAGTTTTTCGTACATAAAAGATCTACCAAAAATGAAAGAATTCATTGATTGAATGTTGAGTTTAATGGCACAAGATCCAAAAGAGGATATGCTGCGCCAAACAGTACGTTAATGCAGCTTAAAATATAAAATGCAAACTAAAATTTTAATTTTATAAAATACAGGGTGTTTATGAAGTCCCGGACCCATTTTGATGCTTAATAACTCATCAAATAATAAAGATAGATCAAAATTAATAGCATAAATGGTTCGATAGACTCAAAAAGTTTCATGACCTTTGTCAATGAACTTCCACGTGTGCCCCCTTCTTCGCACGGAGAATATCAAGTCGATAGTCAATTTCACGCCAGGTAGCGGCAAGCATGTCGGCATCCACAGGGAATTCTGGCTTTCAGGTCATCAATGTTCGACACGATCCTTCTGTAAACATTGTCCTTTATAAATCCCCAAGGAAAAAAGTCCAGCAACGTTATATCAGGTGACCGAGTTATTGGGCCTTTTTTTTTACAGAAAAGACGGTGTCATCAGTCATATACTTAGACATGTTGGAAAACTTCGTATTTCCACAACTAGAAGAGCTTCAGTCACATGCTTTCTTGCAATAAGATGGTGCTCCACCTAATTGGGGTATCATCGTTCGTAGTTCTTTGAATGACCATTTTCCAGGAAGATGGATTGGGCGAAGAGGTCCAATTCCTTGGCCACCCAGATCACCTGATATAACGCCGCTGGACTTTTTTCTTTGGGGATTTATAAAGGACAATGTTTACAGGAGGATCGTGTCGAACATTGATGACCAAAAAGCCAGAATTACAACCGCAATAGTCTCTGTGGATGCCGACATTCTTGCCGCGACCTGGCGTGAAATTGACTATCGACTTGATATTCTCCGTGCGAAGAAGGGGGCACACGTGGAAGTTCATTGACAAAGGTCATGAAACTTTTTGAGTCTATCGAACCATTTATGCTATTAATTTTGATCTATCTTTATTATTTGATGAGTTATTAAGCATCAAAATGGGTCCGGGACTTTATAAACACCCTGTACATAAAGGTAATAAAACCGTCAACAGCGAGACGAATATATTTAAAAGTCAAGTAATTCCAATAAAGGCGCAGTTATGTAAAATACATGAAATAGGTAAAACTGTGCATGGGTAATAAATAACAGTGGATAAAATCAGATAAAACCTGTTATATACAATATAAAATTCCAATAGCTCGCAGAGATGCGAAAATGTTAGGATGATGGATTTCACCTAACAAATCCTTCATACATAAAATAGTGCTATTAGAAAAGGTAATACGATGTTAGTTAAAACAAGGACAAATAGTTAAAACGTGATGGAGCTTAAGTAAAACAATATAGCAGAAGCCTTTAACTAGGGTTCCACTATTGATCACTATTTGCTTAAAGTGTAGAGAGAGAAAAAAAATTCTGATTTTTTTTCTCCTTTCTTCTGTTGAAAAAGTTTAATGCATGAATATTTTCCATAATGCATGTTTTTACAATTTATTTTCTTGGATCCCAATAAACGAAAAAGAACAGAAATCGGCTCATTGACACTCAATTGAAACAAAAATTTAAACAAGTTCGTATTATGTGTTTTTGGATTGTTGTTAATATGCAAATAAAATCTCATTTTTCTTCTCCCTCTCAGTTAAGTTGCGCGAGTTGCGTAATGTAATACAACGACTTCCCGATAGGGGATATCGATATATATTTGTTGAAGAAGCTGACTGGTTGTTGGTTGATTCAGATGTGTAGCACTGTGTGTGCGAACTATTGTTTCCTCATATTATGTTTTAATAAATACCTTATTTGCCGGCATTAGCCTCTGTGTTATTCAACCAAACAACATGGATAAATAAGAATATCCTGACAATATCAAAAGAGATGTAAAACATCTAATAAAATAGAAAGTTTTTCGCATGCATACGTTTAAATGAATGACGTCATTCATTTAAACGTATGCATGCGAAAAACTTTCAATTTTATTCGTCTCGTTGCGACAAAAACAAAATATAGAAACAGAATTGAATAATGAAGACTACATTAGGTTAAAGATTTCAATAATTATTCGAAATGTAAAAACTTAGCGATAAAAAAAAAGCTATATTAAATTAAATACAATGGTAAGTCTACTTTTTATTTGGACTATGTTTTTCCAGAGTACTGAAAGCGTTTTTAGTATTTTGTATTGTATCTCTAAATTTTATGGATTCTTCAAACAAAGCAAAAAATTTTAAGACAGATCTTTTAGTTAATTTCAAGATATTTATTTAATATACAAAATGTAACAAAATTACGAGAGTAATTATATGTGAGGAAATTAAAAACCTATAGACGTTTCGGTGTTACAATGGTACATCTTCATCAGTAGGAAAAATGGCTTTAACAGCTCGGTAATTCCCAAAATTTCATGCCACTGTGTATTGCCGTACATAGAACAAACTAAACGAGCAATCAAACATCGGCTCAAAGAACGGCTCTGCGTCAAAAACTCCACCATTCATCTATTGTAAAACATATTGTTGTACAGAAGACCTTAGGTGAGATTTTCCTTCACCTCATATCATTCATAAATGTATTTCTTGTGCTGTCCTGGATTTTGGGGACAGATCAAAAATAAAAACTCTATGGTATTGATCTTGTTGAGCTACCATATTTCTAAAACGTTTGTAAATCATAATTTTTTTTAATTTTAAATTTTCTGCTACTTTAATGTTTTACCTTTAACTTAAGTATGACGTAACCTCCTTCGGTTTAAATCATCTCTGTTTTTACTTTCCCTGTCATTTATCCTATTGATAAAGGTGCACCATTGTGACACCGGCACGCATATAGGTTTTTTTTAAAAAAAATATTAAACGCTGTTTTCAATGAAGTTCGATATAAAATATAAATAAAAAAACTGCAACTTCCGCAATTATAGGTTAAAATCGGATGAAATTTTGTTTCTGATTGTTTAAAATTCACTAGCACTAGTACTTACAAATTGGTGTGGTACAGTACTGGTATGGCTTTGTTGCAACATGTTCTTTGCTAGTAGACTTGAATTATTTAATAAGACATTTTCATTTTAAATCATTTACTTAAAAGTTTATCCTGCGTGTGTCCAGGTGAAATTCCAAGATGGCTGAAAGGATCACTGATAAGGATAGGTTCTGGACTTCTAGAAGTGGGACCCGATCACTTCAATCATATATTTGATGGCCTGGCTCTGATGCACAAATTCAGTTTTCAAGACGGTAAGGTAACTTATCAAAATAAGTTTTTGAGAAGTGACACCTATCGACAAAATATGAAGGCCAATAGAATCGTCGTGAATGAATTCTCCACTCCTGCTATTCCAGATCCATGCAAGACTATTTTTCAAAGGTAACAACATAAGAACATAATAAAAATAACTAAAAATTTAAGATAATTAAAAATTTACTAAAAACTAAATTACTAAATAAAATTAATAATTATTATAAAATAAATAATTAATTATTATTAAAATTAATAATTAATTACTAAATTACTAAAAAAAGTTACTAAATAACTAAAAATTTAAGATTAATGAGGAAATTTACTGTAATCACAAATTACTTTCATTGTGACAACAACATTTAAAACATTACAATTCAAGTAATTAGTGATAAACAATACTGCTTTACAAGCATTATATTATTCGCATCAATATTTACATTTAATCAAACTAAAAAAAAATTCATTACTAATGTACTGTCCTTTAAATAGAATGGCTTCAGTTTACCTTTCAATATATTCACTGATTAAAGGTTATAAATAGTTATTAACTAGATCATTTTAAAACAAATGTTGAAGTAAGTACCCTGGACTTGGGACAAACCAATATGGCGAACTCTGTGAGGGAATGGGATCAAACAATTCATTTCTATCAAATGCAATTGCGAATTGAATTGAATTGAATTGAATTGAATTGAATGTAGGGTTTAGTGGCGCAAGGTCCAGATGAGGACATGCTGAGCCAAACAATACGGTAAATTCATTTAAAAACCTAAGTGCATACGAAATTTAATTGTAACACAATTATAATTGATAAAATAGTAGTAGTGGGTGATTAAGACAAGATAATTTAATTAAAATCAGATAAAAAGTATGGATAAAATCAGATAAAAAGTATGAATACAGTATAAATCGCACGAAGTGGGTAAAATGTACAAAGGTGCAAATGCAATTGCAATTGCGTGTTTGGGGCGGTGTTTTGTGATAAGGCCTGGCACCTTTACATGCTGTTCTTGCTAAATTGCACGCCAATGCCTGCAGGAGCATTTTAAGCCCCATGCCCTTTCAATTTTATGGAATTTACAAATGCTACTCCAAGGACGAGAACGCTCCATGTCATGTTGCAGCATCTGTGAAGCAACGATGACTATATATGCTTATAAAGCGTTTTCCTTGCCCTATATTTAAAGTACTTTAGTCCCATAGAACATTTGTGGTGAGTTAGAGCTATGCTTTCGAACCAAGCAAACACGCTTGAAGTCTACAGTTTTAGCTGATCAGATATTTATGGCAAATATGGACACAAATCTCAATGGCTGCGAATCAAATCCTTGTTGAAAATAGAATAAGGGTTACTACTACATACATTGAAAGGTTGCTAGAGTAATTGCAGAAGATAGCAGATCAAATTTAATGCTTTATTTTCTTTATACCATAGTATTACGATCGATCATAGTAAAGGAACGTGTTATTCACGTTACGTTAACCAAGTGAAAAAAGGTGCAATTTGAAGTCACTGTGATGAGTAATGAATTGAATGTAGAAGTTAATAATACGTTTTTTTCTTTTCTTTTTTTTGAAAAAAAAAGAGCACGTTGTAGATAAGAAAGAAAAAGGAGTTAATGAACGTTCCATCGCTTTTATATTCAAATCCTCTCAATATATATGCATTTTTATTTTCATTTCAATCATTACACAGAAAAAGACTCTTACGCCAAAAATATATTACTATCAATCAATCAATTCCTATTTAAACGAAGATTCGCCTGAAATGTTTCAAATTTTTAGTTTCTCTTTTTTAGTCTATTGTTAAACATACAGTGATTAATTTTGATTTGCTTTAAACTAACTGAGCTGTCTTTAGAAACATCATTACTTTTTCAATAAAATTATTGCTCGTTTCAGGTTTTCAAGTTTATTTACAGATGAAATGACGGACAATGATCTGGTGAACATTGTTATGTTCTCCGAAGAAGCGTATGCTTGTTCAGAAACCAACTGTATTTGGAAAATTGATCCTGTGACGTTAGATAGTATCAAAAAGGTTAGTTGAGAAAACAATGAATGTGGTACTAAAATTGCGGTTATTTCACCAAGTTGTCAAAAGGTTTTGTGACCGATCACGAAGTTTCGGTGCCATTTACTCTGTTTTTAATTCATAGAAATTTTCGATTGTAATATTAAAAATAAATGATTAAAATTTTAAAATGCATTTATATGCCGTATCTGAGCAAACAGTGAAAGACAATTTTATGCAATTTATAATACAGCTTCAAAAAATTAAAGCATCGCCCAAATTTTATTTAATTTATAATGAATAAAGTTCTTTTATTAATATTTTTTGCAATAGAACTTTAAATTATACTGTTATGCACTAGACTTAAAAATATGTGTTTCTCAATAAATTATATTTTATGGCAAAAATAATAAGAGTGTAAAAGTTTAAAATTCTTACCACACAATTATAGCCTGACTGTAACTGATTTTATTTATTTTAATTTTAAAGTGGGTGTAAGTTTAAATTATGATTCATATAATAAGCTCACCGGAAAAAAATTAGTCACCCTAGTGCGCAAGCACCGATGAATCGTTAGATGATGCAGTGGTCAAGTGACGTGCTGAATTGCATGCGCATTGCCTCAACGTGTTTAAAGGCAAGTAGCCATCCGAGAGATATTTTCATTTCAAGAGGAATTTGTGGGTAAATATTGATAAGTGTCAGAATGTGACAGAGTGACAAAAAGGGCAATTGCGTTTGGTCGTGCCCATGGTCATACGGTGAATGAAGTTGCTCGATTTGTGGGTGTTACAAGCAGTGGTGTAATAACACGTGGTTGCGAAAGACATCGTCAGAATTGTCGCCGGAAAAAAGATCCTGCATGAGAGGAACCGGAGACGTGTTTCACGACTTGTCAATCAAAATCGCTTTCAAACCCGCAGGAATTGATTCAGTAAGTAAGTGTTTCCCAAAGTGGTCCGTATGGACCCCCAGGGGTCCATGGTACCACTCAGGGGGTCCCTGAAAAATAAAAACTGATTTAGGGGTCCCTGAACAACGTCAGGGGGTCCGCGTGAGGTTTTATATAAAATAATAAAATTGTGATTGGTTTTTATTATTATAGAAATTAAAATAAATAAAATAGTGGCCATTTTTACGTGCAAAGTAAACTATAAATAAAGGTGGGTGCTTATAATTATTAGCAGTGGTTTGTTACAAACTAAACAGTATGAATGAGTCGGGGAAAAGGCGCCGAAAATACAGTGTTGAATATTTGAAGTATGTCTTTATTTCTTCACCAGGAAATAGTACTTTACCTATGTGTCTTCAATGTAATAAAACTATAACAAGTGATTCAATGAAACATTCCAAGCTTAACGAACAATTGATAAAAATCCATAGTGACAAAAAAGATAAAGACTTAACTATTTTTCAAACAGTCAAAGAAAAATAACTGAAAACACTGTCACTGCAACAACTTATAGGGACAACGTCAAAGTGAGGTGACGATGTTTCTCATAGTTTCTATATATTACATGATTTCAAAGTCCGGAAAGCCTCACACTATTGAAGAACTTATTTTACCAGCTGTAAGTGAGATAATACTCACTGGGTTGCACAAACCAGCTTTTAACATTGTAAAAAGAATTCCACGGAATAATAATAATGTACAAAGAAGGATTGACAATATATCTCAGTGCGTAGAAAATTCTTTATGTGACACTTAAAAATGTCTGAATTTTCTATACAGCTTGACGAGTCCACTTATCCAAGAAACGAAGCTTTTACTTTTAGCTTATGTTAGATTTGTAAAAGAATAAAAATTTTACCAAGCATTGTTATTTGCTAAATGTTTGGAAAGCGATACGAAAGGTGAAACGCTATTGACTGAATTAAAAGCTATACCCATGACTAATATCATTTCTGTAACTACTGACGGTGCTCTGGCAATGGTAGGGAGATACCGAGGTTTTCTGGCTAACTTAAAACAAGCTGCAGCGAATGTATTTTCAGTACATTTGCCAAACTTAACGAAACTAATTTGAAACTACAAGATGAACAATTAAATTAAATCAAAACTAAAATCGTAAAACTGCGTTTGTTGCAAAACTTTCTCTGTATAAACAAAACTTGGGAAGAGGATATTGTTCTCTCAGTTTCAGAGCCGTAATGAACCTTATCACAAAAAAAAATAATAATAAATATATTATTAGAAATTAGTGCTCACAAACATTGAGCCTGACATAAATACACTCTTAAAATCTCATCATATTCACCCAAGTCATGAATTTTTATTTTATTTTAAACAAAAGATATAATTTCAATAAATAGTTCAACAAAACGTTTTTTTTTAATTAGTAATTTTTATACCGTATATATATGCAGTTTTTCACTTGGGGGTCCGTGGGCAAGTTTTGACCATAAAAAGGGGTCCATGGGTCAAATAAGTTTGGGAACCACTGCAGTAAGTGAACGAAGGTCCATACCAACCTGTTAGTGAGAGAACATTGCGACTGGAGGTGCATGCAATGAACATTTGGTGTCATACACCTAGTAAGTGGCCATTGTTCTCACAGGAACATAAAGCTGCGCGACTAGGCAACTACAATGGGCTAGAAGTCACCGAACCTGGACAGTTGCTGACTGGCGGAATGTACTAAGCTCTGACAAATCACGTTTTTGTCTTTATTCAAATGACGCGAGCCTTCAAGTGCACCGGAGACTAGATGAAGCATTTCATCCTGACTGTGTGCAAGCTCAGGTTCAAGCCGGAGGTGGGTCTGTCATGTTTTGGGAGTGTTTTTCTTATTATGAATTGGGCCCCCTCACTGAGGTGGCCACTAACATGAACCAACATATTTCTTTGAACATTCCGGATGATCATGTGTGTTACCTTTCAGTCAACATCTTCTTGAGGAGTGAGTTGTCGATACCCCTATTTTTCACGATAACAACAGCAAAGTTCATAGGACTGGAAGAATATGTGACTGATTTTATGAACACTCAGACACTCAATTACATTTCGACTAGGTTGTGAAATCACCTGACTTGAAACTGATTGAAAATTTGTGGGACAAGTTGAAACTACGGGTAAAATGCCGAAATCAGCATCCTCGCAATTTGGTGGATTTGCGCAATCAAATCCTTAGCGAGAGGCTTTAACTGGATTCGACATACCAGCAGAACCTATTGGATTCACTTCCTAACCGAATCCAGGCAGTTATCAAATCCAAAGGCGGTGTTACACGTCATTAAATGATGTTTTTAATGATTTCTCTAAGGATGACTAATTTTTTGTTAGGTGTGCTAATCGCTTTAGTTCTGACTAAATGCAATTTAAGATAAAATTGACTGAATAAATGATATTTTCTAACTGTAGGGAGTCTAAAGTTTCTCAAACGAATTAAGTACTGAGGATTTATCTGAAACACTTGACAAAGTAAAATATTAAACAAAAAAAGTTTTAAAAAAAGGGAGGAATTGAATTGAATGTATGGTTTAATGCCGCAAGGTCCATAAAAAAGCATGCTGAGTCAAACAGGCTGTTTGAAAAATATAAAAGGAGGAAATAAACATTATTATAGCCTCTTCCTTATTGTTTGTAGGACTAATTTTTATCTAAAGAAGATGAAACCCGTGAAAGGTGGGGTCTGTGCAAGGCAGTGATGTTTTTATAAAGTTGTGATTTAGAGAATGTACGGCATTAAGAACATTAATATGAAACAAAACTTAAAATGTAAATTAAGAATTGCCACTATAGTAAAAAATATTATATTTCAGGTTAAACTCAGTGATTTTGTTCCAGTAAATGCTGCAATAGCTCATCCTCATGAAGAAAAAGACGGAACTGTGTATAATGTTGGTAGCACACATAGTTTTTGGCCTGTATATAAAATTTTGAAATTCCCTCCAAAAGGTAATTTTTATAATTCAAAATATTTGTAGTAAAGATACAGTACAATTTTAACAGTGTAAAAATACATTTATTTCTAATCCAGTACAAAAATGTCAACATTTTTAAATAACATGTTCCGCAAGAAGAAAAAAAAATATTTCCGTTAAATTTGGTACGGCTGGTAGTCCTTTTGTTGGCTGCAGAAACAATGTCACAGGTGTAGAATAAAACACAGATTTTCATATAAGTTAAACGTTCTTAGTAATCCTTAAGAATATTTGAGTATTAAAATATTGTTATACTATATTTTGGAGTCATCTAGATTTATGTACCAAACGCCTAGTTAAAAGTTAATGATTCTCGAACGTGATGCAGGAAACTAATCAATATACTTGTTAAAAAATATTTAAATACTAGTGGGCTGTGCCCCCTGCTCGCTAACGCTCGCCAACCCCCGAAAATTTCTACGCAATCTTATATGGTTCGCTTCGCTAGCTTCTAACTTAGGTACATTGCAAATGCACAAAATTCTAAGAATTCAAAACAATCATTCTAATCCATATAACAACTTTTCCTTTTTAAAAAAATTTACATCTTTTTTGTAAATACTAAGCTAGACTCATTTTTCAATGAATAACTAAAAACAATAATAAAACAAATAAATTCGTGATATAAATCAAAAATCGTCAAATAAATTCGTAATATATAAATTCGTGAAAAAAAGCGCTTTCGACAAAATACTAAAATAGAGATCTATCGACAAAGACTACTCACTTCTGCCTAGCTTAATAGTATGAGAATGCCGCAGCTGATAGGGTGAATTTCGGAAGAGATCACATTTGATGATTTCCGTTTCTAAAAGCTCTATATGTTGAGCCACCTCAGCTAGATTTGGCATGTGAAATTTTTAGCGGCAATCATTGGCCGATTTTCTAGCGTTGCCATTCGGAGAGTTTTAATGAGGCTTTTTTTTGTCGTCGTGTAAGAGAAATATATATATAGATGTTTCGTTATCAGTACTAAATGTGAACACTTAAAGAATGTTTATTCATGCTTATAAAACGTTCTATATAAAAATACTACTATTTCTAATTGATCCTCCACTGTGGAATTGTTCAGCAGTATATTTTTACATAAATTTAATATGTAATATAAGACTCAGACCCGGTTATGCGTGCCAAACGTAAATAGGCAAATGCATTGTAGTACAGTGCGAAAAAAAAGGCTAACTTGAATAACTTTTGATCTAATGCTAGGATCATCACGTTATGAGCCTCAATCTTAATAGTTCGAGCGGGTGACCTCAAATATGCTAGTTAACTAGTGCAGACAATATTTTAAGTTACGAAATTAGGCACAGAAAGGTACTTTCTCTGAATAAACATAGATTTTTTTCAACGGATTCGGGTTTCTGACTTCCAAACTATAGAGGAGTTGCTGAAATCTCAGAAATAAGGTTCCCATAGTTTAATCAGGAGAGCGATCCTAAGTTTGCGCCTCATAATGTTAATTTAAAACATTTTGCACACATTTATAAAATTCGTTTGTCCAAAGATGATTCTATGCAAAAAATTTATTTCAGTAAATATTTATTATTTTACTTAATAGTAGTCGAGTTCAAAATGAAGATAAAACAAAGGAAAATTATAGATATATGAAAAAAGGGGAGGGGGGAAATAATTATGAAAAAAAAAGAAACAACTGATTAAAAAAAAGGATGAAATTTTTTTAATAAACCGGGGAAAAAGAGTTATAATCTTTTCATCAGCCCACACGATTATATCCGCAAAAAAGAGTGCTTTCTGATATTGTATCAATATAGCCAAAGCAAAATATATTAATACAATAGTGTGAGGAGCACTCAAAGAAATTTTTTACAAAAATTATAACAAATAAAATAGAACACAATAAGTAAAAATAACACGTAAAAACAGAAATTAAAATACAATAAAAAGAAAAACAGTATAAAACAAAAATTATAAAGCGAAATCAGATGTACTTACATGAACGGGAAATTTTTCAAGAATGATTTAAAAATATTTTCGCAACAAGATTCCCAGATTATAAAATATGAAAACAAAAGTGCAAAGAAGCAAAAGTGCCGTTCCTACTGCATTGCTGAAGTGAACTGAATGAAATTGCTGAATGAAACTTATTGTTTTTCTTAACTTATTTCGTGTTTTCTTGTATTTATTTATTTTATTATTATTATATATATATAGTACTAATGAAGTACTTTTTTTATTGCAGGAAATAAAGACGAAAGTCCGTTTCAGAAGGGATCCGTTATATGTAGTATTCCAACCTCAAGACGATTTAATGCTAGTTATATTCACAGCTTTGGAATGACAGAAAACTATATTATTTTTGTAGAACAACCCCTTTATGTCTATATTCCAAAAATTGTGAAAGTACATTTTTTCGGTGGAGGCCGATATTCTGATGCACTACATTGGGATGAATCTAAACAGGTAGATCAATATCAAGTTATAAAAATAAATCAAAATATAGATAGAGAACAAAGTATTTATTTCCGTTGCAATGATAAATAACGAAAACCAACAACGAATTAGACCAAAAATAGTGAAGCTAATCAGATGTTAGTTTACTTACTAACAAGTACGATCTTCATTAAGATTTAGATTCTGTATCTCTGTTAACTACATTATTATGCTCTTATATAATGTTCTACTTTTTTTGAAATTAGGGGACAGTTCTTATTAGTTACTTTGCTGAATACAAGGAGAATTTACCGCTGTTAGCTACCATTCACTCCTCACAAAAAAACAGTTCCAAAAAATAAAACAGGCTTTGGTAAATTATGCTGCGATGAAATTTTCAGCAGTGAACTCAAATCACTCGGTTGTTATTTTGTCGATATAGGACATTTGTATTATTTTTTCTCACAGCTTCTAATTTCTACTAGCTAATTTTGGTTAGAATTTTTTTTTATTATGATTTAATTTTGATTTTATTATTTAAATATACTTCTTTATATATATTTCTCAGATTTATTTTTTTCTTTCTGTTCTAGACATTATTTAAAACGGAAATAATCTGGGCTCTGTACTTATATGTATCTAAATACTGATGTTCAAAACGAAATTGCTTTTCTTAAATTGAATTGAATGAAGGGTTTAATGGCAAAAAAATCCATAAAAGGTTATGCTGCGCGAAGCAAACAGTTAAACCTTTGCTTTACAGGCAAAATTGTACAAGGCACTGAATTTATAAATTTCTAGATACTTAGATTTAAAACACAATTTTAAACCTTTTCTATAAAAATTGAATGTAAGGTTTAATAGGGAAAAAAAACTCCATTAAAGGACATACTATTCCAAACGTGTGATTAAACCCTTGTTTCATATCGAAAATTTCACTCTGAATTGAATTCATATATAAGGTAAAAGGGGCTAGTGTGGGAACATTTTGCAGATTTGTCAAAAAAAACATATAATTTTTAATTCATTAAGTATTTTTTTGCAACAATTTGGACATTTACCTGCATTCTGATTTATATTTGAAAAAGTTGTTGAGTTTTCACATAATAATTTCTTTTAGAAAAAAACGTTTTTGTTCAGACTAGCTCCACTATAGGGGCTGTTGTGGATGAACTTGGCCACTTATTAAGAAGTAATTTATCACAACTTGAAAAGGTATATTTAAAGCCAAAATGAAATTAATTTAAATTTTGGCGTGAAAATCAATCGGAAGTAGTAACCCTGACGTCTTTTAATACGACGAATTTTAACCCCTAGCGCCATCGGTTCTTAGCTTTACATGTATATATA
>NC_092213.1:57899496-57928462 GCF_043381705.1 Parasteatoda tepidariorum
ACTTATGACTTGAAAATAATATATTGAGTCAGGAAGCTTTAGATGGTCATTGACATCAATAAATCTTTTTCACAGGCTCTTTTTCACGTTGTTCGTAAATCTGACGGCAAACTATTGAAGACTCAGTATGCAGCAAAAGCTTTTTATATGTTTCATCACATCAATGCCTATGAAGAGGATGGTCATTTAATTGTAGACTTGTGCACATATGAAAGTGGCGAAATTATTCAGGCTCTATACGTGAAAGCTCTAGAAGAGATGTTTGAAAATTTACAGAACGATAGTGTCAATAATTTTAAAACTCGTACAGCACGATACGTCTTACCTTTAGACGTAGATGATACCGAAAAGGTAGTATATAAATTTCTTTTATGTGGCACCATAAACTCAGGTATTTCTCTATCTATTGATTGTGATTGATTGGATATAGGATTTAAGGGCACAAGGTCCGCAAAAGGGAATGCTGGGTCAAAAAACGGTTTAAAAATTAATCGATTATTAAAATGTATACTACAATTTTTTTATTACTAAGAAACAACAAATTTATAAATTTTCGTAATTTATAAAATAATAAAATTTGTAAAACTGTACACGACGTAACAAAAATATTCAAACGAGAGTAAAACCAGATAAAATGTAAACACGGAAAAACATAACAAAACAGTTGCATTTTAAAATGCTTTATATTATATAAAATTGTAAATAGGATAAAACAATTCAGTATAAAAGACAAATTGCGCGTAGAAACGAAAAAATGTTAGGATGATGGGAAGCACCTAATAAATCCTCCAGAGATAAAATAGAACTACCGAAAAAGGTAAGACCATGACGATTAAAACATGAGCAAATTATTAAAATATGATGAACAGTTCTCCATTGGGGTTTAAAGTCTCCAAATAGCAAATGAAGATAAGTCAACAGAGTGTGGCCGATTTGGAGACGGGTTACCTTGACATGTGAACGCGGCAGACGCAATATAGGTAAAGGGTGAAATCTGAAATGATGAGTTAAGTTATAAAATCAGACACGAAAATGCTTTACAATGATATTCCCTCGACAGATACTGGCGAATGCATATGCAACTTTCAAAATATGGAAAGTAAGCGCAATCTGAAAAATTTAGATCTTAATAGTTCAACCAGTTGTTAAAGTTGATTATTCAGAGTATTTTCAAGAATTGATGATGAATTTAAGATGTCAAATTAACCCTAAATAATTCGATAAAGAGATCATAAGATCCGATAAAAAAAAATCGAACAAAAACAAAAAGACTGTGACCTGAAGAAGTTTACATAAAGAAAGAACAATCCCGTAGTTTAGTATAATATAAAGAAGGCGAGTAATCAGATTTAGTGAGTTATGATATCTATGATAAAATGTAAATCCAATCCACAATTCTTTGAAATTTAAATGAATAAACATATGATGAAATCCGAATTGCTTAGAAGGGCTTATGGGAAGGATGGCTCCCCTTTACGTTAATCCCACATTTTTTAATCGTAACCAAATTACAGCAAAATATTATTGAAGTGAAATTTAATAGGTCTGAAATCGTTCACATTTTTCTATATTGCGAGAATTCCACACATTACTACAGCTCTTAAAATTCACTCTTTAAATTTGAAAACTGGTTAAGTTTTTCCACTGGCTTAGATAGTTACATCAAGAAAGTCCTCCACGAAGGAAAATTTCTCTCAATACTTGATCCAGGAATTCCCTTATCTTCTGGCTTTGGTTCAAAATTACAACGCTACGGAGAACAGTGGTAATTGCTAACTTAAAATTGAGTCGGCTGTTCAACGTCGTGACTGTTAATAAGTCTGAAATATAAACATTTGTCAACATTTTTCTTACGTCTGCACGTGTCAAGCGGCAGAAATAAACACTGAACAACTATTCAATGGATGCTAATTAGTTCGCTTTCTGCAAACATTCTTATAAAGTGGTAAAGTATTAAAACATGCAGAAATTCAGTTATTTTTGCTAACACTTACGGAGGCTCGACACGAGAATTTATATAAAGTTGCGTTTTATTTGAATAATAGAATCATTTATATGTAGAGGTGGGAAAATAAATTATCAATCAAATTTGTTAAATTAAAAATCATCTATAAAACATAAATTTTCCTACGATTAAAAACCAATTTTACACAAAGTGGAGCAAGTTGGCATCTCTGCCATTGGCATCTCTGCTCATGGCGGCTTTTCAAGAAATAAAATTTTTCATGCAGTCAAAATTGTAAATATTAAACTTAGATTTTTTGATTACAACCTTCAAAAAAGTTCTAAATCATTGAGCTATTTAAGCATGTGATTAACAATCGTATCGCTGGTTCAGAGTTAAAATGACACTTCTGCACTCACTTCTCATGTTATTTGAATGGGAAGTGAGAACAGAAGTGTCGTTTTAACTTTGAACCAGCATACCGCTGGTTCCAAGTTCGGTTTCTTTTGTCCTCTAATTTTCAGGACATATCGCAAATATCTATTTCACAGCACAAAAGCGAAAATAATAAAAATTGAAAAATTCGAAGCAAGTTCACAAATTCACATGCAGCCTAGACCAATGGAATTAATATTTCGCCATTTCTTCAAAACGAAATTTCGTGAATCTCAAATATAATATAAATAATTGCGTGTCCACTTTTGAGCATATATATTTAACTTTCTGATATGTCCTGAGCTTTGTACCAGAGGGAGGATTTATAGATATTAGAATTTTGTGGTTTTTTTTATTCATTATCTAATTTGTTTTTAACTCTTATAGTTGAAACTTTAAAAATGAGAGAAAAACATTGCATTAAGTTTCATTTTCTATTAAATATGTCTTTAAGGAATTCAAATGTTTTTTTGAAAGTTAAACGAACACTTCCAATTTGTTGTTTTAAAATTTCAAAAGATATTTAGAGTAATCAAATGTACAATCGGGAAAAAAAAATTGAGAATTCTAATGCAACCTTCTAGGTGAAAATTTAAACAATTCCAGCTTGAAACAAAACTGAGAATTGCAGATAACATATGCTGTAAATTATTGCTAAGAATTAATAATGGAGAAAAAAAATTTCCAGACATAAGAAATATGGAAAGATCATTAAATTACCCAGTACTAGCCCAGAAAAATACATATCTTAAATATATTAACCTTTTTTATATCTTGAAATATAAACCTATCCATTTGAGGATTTTTAATGTTAGTTGTATATGGTGGCAAAAAATTGACGGCCTGCTCGTTACCCGTTCAAAATTAAACTTATGACTTGAAAATAATAAATGGATTTAAGAATGTAAAGATGATACTTTATAAAATTGATTTTTCTGTGTTTTTCAAATTTCCTGTCCAGATTCTCAATATTGACCTATTATTAGGCACAATATGGCCTTGTTATAGTTTTTTCGCCAAAAAACATAAACCTAATAAAATCAATTTCCTGACAAATAAGACAGAAGCACATATTATTAAGTTTGAATCTGCATCGCAAGGCTGTTTTTAAGTTTTATTAATAACTGTAATTGAAGAAAATGTAAATTTTGATAAATAATTTACATATATGCTTGCCAGTTTACAGATGCGTATATATTAGGGTAGTTTCTGTATTCATAACAGATGTTCTTTAACTTTGTAGGATAAAAATTTAATAAAATTGTGCAATTCAAAAGCTACAGCTGTTGTACAAAAGGATGGCTCAATTTTTTGTACACCTGAGATTCTAGCAGGTAAGTTGTTTTGTGGCTGATAATAAAAATTTGGAAGTTGTACAAAAAAAACTTGCTTACTGTAAAAATATACAAAATGTAATGTAATTTATTCCACTATTGCTGACTAAATTTGAAGAAGTTGGCTAATTTTATTCTATTTTAAATTGTTATTAAATATATTAATACTATTTCTTGAAACAATCATAATAAATCTTTTTATTCATGAACAAACTATTACAAAGTTTATTCACGTCACATAGTTTTCCTAAACTAAGTTTTAGCTCATAAGGATGATTATAGTCCTGATCTTTTTTTCTATTAATGTCAATGATAATTTTCCTTTTAATTTTAATAACTATAATCTTTTAATTCAAAATGTTTTAAAGAAGTTTACTTAATTTGGTCGATATTGAAGTCTGCACAAATAAACCTTCACGGTGAAAAAAGGATTTTTTGTTCCTAATAAATATAGATGGCAGCACTAAATTATACTTTTTGATGTTTTGAGAGATAGTCTTTATTCATTCACATTTTCCTCTTTATTCAACAGAAGAACATTGAAATGATAAAGAGGATTGAACTGGGGTGATTTAATTTAACTTCGATGTTTTAAAGATCGGGCAATTTTTTTTTCTGATTATTTTACGTCTTTTTCTTAATTTAGATTTATTTGTTTATGCATTTTATTGTAACCCTGATAATATATTTTAGTTTTGTGTACCTGAAAACTTAGGTGCAGAATTAGTTTATGTACGACAAGGGCATCATGGTTGCCTTTGCGTTAAGTAAGAAATATATGGTGAGAGAATTGAAATTTTTGTGATTGAACATGGAATGAAAAAACAGTATAAACGTAAACATATGCCACGTTTCAACAACCAATCAGGATCGAGGTAGCCCCACTACGTCACTTGCAGGTATCCTATAGATACATACGCCTTAAAGCGTGCCTCTATAAGCTTTAATGGTAATTCAATAAGATTTAATAAAATAAAATTTTGGTAAATTTTGAAAATCACAAGTTCAAATATAATGTTCGCATATTTTTCTTTTTAGTAAGTTGAACTTCTAACTCATTATATGATAGGTTGAAGCTGCAGGGACCATACAAAAAAAAAAAAGATTTATTGGGTACCATTAATGAATAAGCATTACTAAATTAAGGCACAATAATATTGCCGTGCAACTGAAAAAATAATGCAAGTGCTTCACAATAGATTCCGAGAAAAGTGGCTTGACAACTATTTTCCTTCTGTTGCTAAAGCTATAAACGCTAAAAAACAATTTCAAAAAACTGCTGAAATAAAATTTATTTATTTATTTTGTTTTTGCAATATGTACCTTACCATACAAAGATGCCAAGTAAAAATCTCAATTTTGAATTTTTGTCGCTTACGTTGATTACGTCGCTTACGTTGATACGACAGAATACAGAACAAACCTTATGGCCACAGTACCTAAAAAATAAGTTTCATTTTAAATTATTAATTTAAATGGGGAAAATGTACTTATCCGTTTATGAGAACCGTGTAAAATTGCTTTATTGCAATTGACGCCAATGATGCTTAAAAAGTTTGGAATTGGTACAAATTGAAATTTAGAAAAATAATTAACATTGTGCTAAAAAAAATTAATGGCGAAAGGTTTTCATTCGTCTAAGACTAAGAGAAACGTAAAAAATCGCCGTATTAGTTATTGATGCCAATGATAATTAATTTTTGTAATAAGTACTATTGGTATTATGTTAGTTCGCGCTTTTTTTATTGGGTACTAAATATACTAATGTTGAAACAAAGATACCTACTATAGGTACTGTAGAAATAGATTTTTTACGACCCACCGAAAGGAATAAGTACCGGAAAAAATTGTCGATTATGGTACTTTTTGACTGCCAAATCACCTCGAGCAATGTCAAATGTTACTGAATATAGTTAATCTGTATTTTTAAGAGATGAATTTCTAAAGACATGTTTTTCTTAATCTAATAACGCAAACACAGTGCAAAAGGTAATAAATAAAAAAATAAAAAATTTTGAAATGAATCGTTTTAGCCCAGTTAACTATGTTGGTACTACATTTCTTTTAATTTCGCAGTTTTGGTCAATATAGTTTTATTGATAATTTACTTTTTTTAATTAACACTTCATTTCAAACGTTATGACGAAAATTATGCTAAATAATTGCGAAATTTCAAACACATTTTTTTGTTTTAGAAACATGGTTTCCTGAACTACCAAGAATAAACTATCAGAATTTCAACGGCAAGAAATACAACTTTTTCTATGCCATAGCACAGAGGGACAAATTAAGAAGATGTTTGGTATGTTACAAATCGTTTTCAATTAGCGTAGCGACAGAAAACGTTTTATTGCTCATTACTAACTTAGAATAAAAAATTTTTTTCATTTTAGATCAAAGTAGACACAGCAAATAACAGCGTGAAACATTGGAACGAAAATGGAACTGTACCCTCAGAACCTATATTCATACCTAATCCAAACTCTTCAGCTGATGAGGAAGATTCAGGTGAACGTTAATTACGTTATATATTACGATATTAAAAGTGGAGTTTAATGGCTTAGGATGAGGTATCGCTTATACTGCACTAATGTAAGCTGCATTACGTACTTTAGATCAGTGATTATCAAACCTTTTTTTATCGTGGACTGGTCAACGTTTGATAATTTTGCAGCGGCCCTCTGAAGTGATTGTTTATATTTTAGATTATTTACTTATTTGCTTATTATACCACTGCTATAGATGATTTGATTAAACACAGTTTCGCTTAAAAAGAGAATCCATTGGAAATGAAAAAAAAAAAATGGTTCTAAAGACCTCCAATATTTTTAACCACATAAATAACTCCTACTATGACTTCGCCTATTGCGCTATCTATGCATGTGGTAAAACATTTAAAGCATTCAAATTAAAGTTTAAACTAGACGCAGATTAAAAAAAAATTTAATTTTATTATTGTTAAACTTGTCAAATGAATAAATATTAAAACTAATAAAGAAAATATAGATTCATGAATTTTCCATCAAATATACAGTAAATCCTTTTTTTTCTTCTCTTTTTAGGAGTCGTACTGGCATCGTTATTATATACTGATGATAAAAACAAGGTATCTTTGCTAGTATTGAATGCTAAAACAATGGAAGAAATTGGGAGAGTTACTTTTATTACAAAATCATCAGTACCTGCAGATTTCCATGGAACATTCATTCCTAGCTAAAGAATCAAATGAAAATTTTAACAAAGCTTCAATTAGTGTTTGTAATTTTGTACTATTTTTTATAAATCTGTAATTATCTGTACTATCTGGCCAACTGAATTTTTATTTTTTTGAAGAAAGAGGAAAATAAATTGCATAAATGAAATGTTTTTTTCGTTATAAATCATACTATGTACTGAGTGCTACATACGTTAAAACTATAGGTATGTATACAATTCTAAGAGTATAAATTGAAATATATACTGTCCGTTAAATAACTAGTAAAAGGTATCAGCAGCACTTGTGCCAAGACAATGGACACCGTTTGTAAATAGATAAATAAATAAATAAAATAACAATTTAAATAATAAATTGCAACTTTCTATCTTACAATTTCGCCTAGAAATTTTCATAATTTAAAATTTTGTTAACGTTTTGAAACAACGCGATCCAACGATCCATTATCTTTATAAATAGTCCTTCATTACTTCCAACATCTACTCTTTTGCTTTAGAATATTTCTTACGGATAAGAAGTTACAATGGAAACTGTAAAAAGTAACCAGAATTTTTTTTAATGCCACCTACTCTTGAAAACATTAGCAATTGATTTAAGTTGATCTGACCTTTAAAATACAGGCTAACTTACGATGAATATAGCGATTATAAACGGCTATAACTACTTAATGAAAAAGAATTTAGCGATAAAATTAACACAGAATGTAGAAGGAACTTCAAAATTTTGTAAACGTGCGTCACAGATTTTCTATGTGACTTCCCTTGGTCGGTAGTCTATTTCAAGCCATACATTCTGAACCATTTGTACAGTCACCCACGCAAGCGCATTACAAATGCGTTCTTTGAGTTCTTCAATTGTTTTTTTAGACATGGGAAGCACATAACCCCATAGATAGAAATCGCAGGGAGTCAAGCCTCTCTGCTCGGTGATAATAGAATGACAATTGTTAAATTCTAACAAGTAGAATGCTTTCTGCACGGGACTCGCCATTTTCACTAATGAACTCGCGCATGCGCAGGATTCCGCTTCACTACGCCTTACGTAAAGAAATTTTAAAGTTCCATCTCCATTCTATGTCAATCTTATCAATAAATAATTTTTCATTAAATAGTTATAGCTGTTTGTAATCACTATATTCATTTTGAATTACCATGTACAAAATATTATTTTTGCGGTAATAAAAATTCTTTTAATTCAAATTTATTTCACCAAAAAACCAAATTATAAAGTTTAACATGAGATAGAATGGGGACAAATATTCCTCAGTCGTAGGATATTATAACATTCGTATATAGAAGTTAACTTTGATAAAAAGTAAGCAGTTTAAGTACCTTTAAGACAACAGAATTGCTAAACCAAACACAAACTCGCATATTCACGTGATGTAACAATCTGAGACTCATTTCGCTAGGTTCGAACAATCTAAGACTCATTTCGCTAGGTTCGAACAATCTGATACTCATTCGCTCATTACGAACTGAGACAACAAAATAAAGAGCATGATGATCGCTAAGATACCTACCTCAGGCTCGTAAAACAACACCGTTAAGATATGTAGTGAGTGCTAAAATAAACTTAACTTTAAATTATTAAAAAATGCACCACAATGTATTAAGAAGTAATTTGGGATGAAAAAAATACGCATCGACTGATGTGACATTAAACTATAATATTTTAAAGTTTAATAGTAACTTATGTAGTTGCCAACTTGTATGGTCATCAAGGAATTTTTTTTAATAGGTAGCAACATTTATGTGTTAAAGTATAAGTATTGTTTTTAAAGTTTCAAAGACAAATAAAATAAAATTGTTTTAATAATCATGACAAATTGACGTTGTTGTCTTGTCTGTTTCAAAAATGATGATATATAGGAAGTATCATAGCATTATAGATAGTATGATAACTCGATAATTTAAACATATGTACGTAGGTTTACTAGTTATGCAGTATGCTTTTATTGGTGAAGTAGCTGAATTTTCAGAGAATTCTCCCCACTTGAATTATTGTTTTATTGTCACTTTGCTAAATCTGTCCCAGAGCCTGTACATATGTTGGCAATTATGAGTTTATAATTGTTTAATAGAAAGTAATACATCAAAAAACATGAAAGAATTTAAAAAATTTAAATTTATTCACCTTTAATTTTTTTTTTATTTTTAGAATTATCATTTTTTTAACATATTTTTTTTAAAAAAAATCTATTGAATGTAGGATTAATCAGAGTTTAATATTCACCTGCAGTATTTAATATGAACCCCAAAAAATGGAAAAAGCTAATTTTTTGTTTAATTTACGTTATAAGTATAAAATATTGAATTCTCAAATACAGCGATTTAAAAAAAACATTGGCGTTACAACCTGAAATGTTCAACCTGCTTTTGGTGGAAACCAAATTCATAAAAATTTCCTTAGGTATTGTGTAACCAAAGAAAAACTATAAATGTTTTGAAAACATTTAATGTGAAGAATAAAATATTTTGATCGAATTATCAAAAATTAAAATGAGGTTTTAATTTTTGAGAATTCGATGATTAAGATTAAAACTTAAAATTAGATTTCATGTCAGTTGAATTCGTAGGTTTGGTCATCTAGTTTAATTCTGAATTTATTTAATTTATTAATTAATTTATGTTTTTAAAAAAACATGTAAGCTTAAAATGAATTAAATAGGCTTAATCAAGCTTTTGCTAAAACGAAGGGGAAAAAAATACACTCTCTGAAAATTATAATTAGGGCGACATATTTTGCCATTGTTGAATTTAGTTATTTTGTCATGAATTGATAAGTTCGATAGGGAATATTAATCCAATTTTTTATAAATGCATAGCCTTTACATAGTTCGTTCAATATATTATTAAAAAATTTCTCCAGATTTCCTTTTAACTTATGCTATTTATTTTTTCAACGGCTTAACACTAGAAAGACGGAAAATTAGTATATACCTATTTTTCCCAAAAGCAGTCAAAATGACTGGATTGTGAATGCGTAAATAAATTTGTTTAAAATTAATTTTTAACATTTTTTATATTATTTACAGTTATACAACAAGTTATTAGTAAATATTAACAATTAAAAAAATTATATGTTGCACAAAAAGTCACAAAATTCTAAGAAATTGTGTCATTATATACATCATTGTTTTTCTAATTGAAATTAAAACCAGTCAAAATGACTTCCTTAGGCAATCTAGTGTTAAATAATTCTAAAAAATAACAGCAAACAACCGAAACTAAATAAATAAAGAATTATTGATAGGATATTAAGTTACAGGTTTCAGAAATCATCACTATAAAAAAAAAAGGCTTAAATTATGAGGCGGAACCTGTATAACTTTTTTACGAAATCCTGAGATTCCTGGAAAAACTTTTTGGGAACCATAATATCATATGAACCTTTTCCATGTGTTACATATGGGCAACCTGTCTTTGATAATATATTATTTAAATTTAGTCTACATGTTTTAAAATTGAATGTGCGGGTATTAATGACACATTTTTTAAAAAATATTCTTCAATTTTAATACTAACAAGACTATACAACACTCTCTTAAACTATAAATGAGAAGAAAATGAAATAAAGTAAGAAAAAAAAATCAAAATAAAAAAAAAGACGCCTTTTGTTTCAATCACAAATGTTGGAGATAACTTTGATACCATTTAGAAAGATTTGTTGCTTTTTCTTATTTTTTTCCACAAAGCTTTTTTTTATCAATAATGCACGTGAGGTTTGCTTGCATGTACTTAACGCAGATCACATATTATATTATATCATCCTTTTTAAGTATCCCTTGCTCGTAGCGACATCTATACATTGTTGACAATTTTCGCCTCAGAAAGGGCTGCGTCACTCAACCATCGTAAAGCATGGAAGGCAAACCAGCAAGTTTGTATATTCCTTTTTTGAGATCTTGTACCGAGGAATCATCCTCTCCTATTGAAGGAGAAATAAAAGGTAAATACAATATTTCACTAACATCGATTTTGAAAAAAATCCGCTACTCTGAACTTTCAGTGGATTTTGCGGCCATGAACTAACAACACGAGAACTAAGTCACATGGTTGAGGGGTTTTTTTTTGTGTGTGTCAATTGCAGCCGGCGATCGTTGCTGAAGAACACTGTTTTCTTATTTTTTTCTTGAGAAATTTTTTTTCTTTTTTTCCGCACAAAAGAAAATTGATGGAGCTCTTGTTCTTTAGTTTTAATAAAAAAAAAAATTTAAAAAAAATTCCATCAGCAGCGTTTAAAAAACATGTTTAATTTATTTTCAACAATTTCATTTTGAATTACACTAAGTATATATCTTATTCGAAAAGTAAATGAAAACAATATTTATTTTACAATACAATTCCTTTTCTTTTTTTAAATCAATTTTATATGTACATTAGGTTCTTATCAAATCAATTTTTATTCTTTTTTTTTAATCTTTTTGTTAGAATTAATTTTATACTATAGATATTCGATTTTTCTTTTTTCTTCTTGGAAGACTTGCTTAATTTATTTTCAACAATTTCATTTCGCCTTATGTGTACCTTATTATTAAATTTTATGAAAACCTTTATTTTACACTGCAATTTCTTTTTTCCTTTTCATTAAAATCAATTTTATATGTACTTAAGGTTGTTATATCAATTTTTATTCTTTTTCCCTCGTTTTGTTAATATTAATTTTGTACTCTCTAGGTTTTTATCTGATCAATTCTCAATAGACTTTTCTTACTTCTTCTTGGTAAACGTTTTCAATTTATTTTAAACAATTTTATTTCGAATTACTTTATGTATATCTTAAACTTTCGGAAAACAATATTTATTTTGCACTTACAATTTATAGATATATTTTTTGCTAAAATCAATTTCATATATAGTTTAGGTTTTTATCGTATAAATTTTTATTAATTTTTTCTCTTTTTGTTAGAATTCATTATATAATCACTAGGTTTTTATCTGATCAATTCTTATTTGATATTTCTTTTTGGAAACCGTGATGAATTTATTTTCAACAATTTTATTTTGAAATACTATATGTATACCTTATTCTTAAATTTTCTGAAAGAAATATTAATTTTACACAACAATTTATTTTCTTTCTTTTTTTCAAATCAATTTTATAGGTAATTTAGTTTCTTATCATATCAACTTTTATTCTTTTTTTCAGTTTTTGTTAATCCTGTTCTCTCTAGGTTCTTATCTTATCAATTCTTATTCTATTTATCTAATCTCTTCTATGGAGCAAAAAATAAGAAAAATACACTACTGAAAAGATTAAAACTAGCAATATTTTCTTATTTCTTTTAATTTATTATGAAAAAGAATTAAATTTCAGAATTTTTTAAAATTTTTGGCATGCGCTCCAACCTACGGGAACAAGAAATATGCAGTAAAATTTTGTGGTAGAATTTGCGATGATTATTTTATTAACTGGGGTACTATTAGAATTTTTAAGCTATTTTAATACAGACTGGAGGGCATTTATGACACAATTCGACTTGTAACTAAGCTCAGTTAAGAATTCAATTTTTTTTTTTTTTTTTTTAAATAGTATTGTTTAAATCGAAGGCCATAATTAGAAAACACACTTGTCTCTGCCATCTCTCTAATAAAAACGTCCATTTTTAAGCAAAAAAGTATATTTCGAATTTTAAAAAAAATTTGTAAATCATTTCAACTTCACACATCAGTTTTACAAAATATTAACATTTAAAATAACGTTATTATATTGAAAAAATAAATAAGTTATAAAAAAATAAGTGTAAAAATAGCAACAAATAAGCGCTAAAAAAATATTTTATGGAATAGAGAAAAATTATCATTTGTGATAGCAGGGTTCGACCAATCCCGGTTGACAGGAAGTCTTAAAAATCATTGTTGGTGCCTTATATTTTAGTAAAATTTAACCTGCGTTTATTTTTCTTTCTTTCATTTTTATTTATTTAAAAAAAAGCTAGAAAATTTGAATATTTACGGGCTGCTGGTTCCTAAAAATTATGCCCTCCTAGTATGCCAATTATGCCCACTAGGGAATCGCATATTTTTCTCCTGATTAGTGATTCAATCAATATCTAGAATCACTCTCGTAAAGAATCATCCCTGGGTTCTTAATGATCGGTGATGAGCAACTGAATTTTTAAGCCAAGTCTTGGCTGACGCTTCGATTCTTAAGTTCGTTTTCGGACTCAATTTGGATTAGGATTCCATTTTTTGAAATATTCTTAAGGCGTCTTGTACCTAGTTCAGCCGAAGGAATATTTTCCTGAATCTTCTTCTCGGCAGTTTCAGAGATACTTTCTGTGTAGTTTTCGGTCTTGCTAGAATCACGTATTCTTTCGGCTTGTCAGTCACCACTGGCCATCGGGGTTGAGCTTTTCTTTTTTACACATCAGCAAAAGCCTCCTTTACACTTTTTAAATCTGTAATAGACTTTCTCGGCTCTTCTTCTTGGCCTAACGTGACCGTAAGCGCGTGATTCAGCGATGCAACGATCGATCTCGTGTAATTCTGATGTTTATGAATAATTCAACTGAATTCGAAAGGGTGAGTTTCTTCTGCGGATTCTGAGTCAACTTCGAGATATGTTTTTGATGGTACTAGTAGTCTTTCAACCAAGTCAGTCGACATTTTACCTCCATAATTCACTTAAGCTCATCCTCACTCCCTTCACATTTTTTTTATCGTGACCATGGACAATTAAATGGCCTCGTGTGCTTTCAAAACAGCATCCGCAAGCTCCAATACATCCTGCACTGTCCATGGAAAAGGCGGGTTGATAGAGCCTCGAAAGGTTGGAATTCTACCTGTTGGTCCGTGGAAGGTATACATAAAAAACTATTATAAATTACATAATTATGGTGAATTTTCTTCTTTAATTAACGATCCAATCATATGAAATGTTTAGCTAAAAAGATTACACAAAAAGCAATCAGAAATGGTTTAAGACAATTTTTTTTATGTTATGTAAAGAAATAATTTAACTGAAAAAATTTTTATAATTATGCAAAATTTCATTATGTGTTACATATGGGAAAAATTAAATTAAAAAAATGAGTATGATTGTAAAATAGGTTTCTATATTCTTTCTCTAACCGAAATTTTGATTCCAATATTTTGCCGCCATAATTCGAATATTTTGGTATAGATGAACTCTCTCCTATTTTCTTCATTTTTGATTAAGTAACTTGATTGATTAAATAAAATTGCAAATTATTTGTACTCTTAATTAAAATTATGATAAAATTTAATTGAATTGAATGTAGGGTTTAGAGGCACAAGGTCCAAATGAGGACATTCTGAGTCAAACAATATGGTAAAATAGCTTAAAAGCCTAAGTGCATACAAAATTTAATTCTTGCACAATTTTAACTGATAAAACAGCACTAGACTAAATAAGACAAGATAAATGATCTAAATAAAATCAGATAAAAGGTATGAATAAAATCAGATAAAAAGTATGAATAAAATCAGATAAGAAGTATGAGTACAGTATAAAAATCACGAAGTGAGTAAAATGTACGAAAAGGGTAAGATATTTATAAAAGTGCATAAAACAGTAGATGTGTTAAAACTTTTGTATGCAATTAAAAATACTACCAGCTCGTAAAAATGCAAAAATATTAGGATGATGAATGTCATTCAATAAATCCTGTAAAATTATGATAAAATTAATGCAACTAAATAACACCAATGGGTAACTTGTGTTGTAAACATTTGTTTTATACTTAGAGTTGACCTTGTTTTTTGATTTGTCACTTGACCTTGCTGAATTTGCTTGAAAAGAAAGGCACGTGGTTTGTCTTCAAGGGTATTATGGAGAAAAAACGTCACTCCCTCGCAGATTGAATTAAGTAAAGAAAAGATAACTTTCTTTTTCTCTTCTTTTCTTTTTCCAGAGCCATTTTTTTTTAAGTGAGATAATTTGCTTGTGTCCAAGATCAGCGTTAAGAATACAGTTAACTTCAATAAAAAATAAGCATACGTGCTGTTTTAATTTAAATTAAACAGATGTCACAAGCACAAATTTAGATACAGAGAGTTCTATGCAACACATTTTGAAGACTAACCCACGTAGACCTACAGAGTAAACCTACATAGAAAAACGTCACCCTAAGTATCATTCTAATTAACTTTGGACTTCATCATAAAGGCAATACTTTTACGAATTCATTTTGAATTTTTATTCAAAAATATTGTGTAAGCTAACATCATATTAGCATTTTATTTTTGTTAAAAGTAATGAATTTTTTGATTTAGTATTCCTCTTAAAAATTTTTAAATTATAAACGTAAAAGTGAGCTATTTGTTGAAATAAACATAAGCGAGGAGAAACAACTTACTGATGCAATGATTACACGATTTTACAAAGAATGTGTAAAATCATTTAATCATTATATCAGTAGTTATCCAATGATCACGTGATTTCGATTAGGGAGAAATAATGAGCGTCAATTAACTCTAAAATGTTAAAGTAATTCCCTTTGCAGGGAATCAGTCCCCTTATAATTATGGACATTTAAATATTTTTTTAATTATTGCGAATAAAATATTTTTATCTTATAAAAAAAACTTTTTTTTTAAAAAAAAGGGGGAGAATATCACGAAAAAGAAAACAGCAGGAATTTTAACAATAGAAAATAACGTATAAAAAATTAATGAAATAAAACTTGAAAAAAAAAATTATTCTCGCATTTTTACCTAAACCTATAGAAATATCATACACGATATTAACAAAATAAACTCCGTCAGTTAAAATTGCATAAAACTAAAAGACAAGACTAGATAAATAGAACTGATTGTAGCAAAATCGTATAAGTGCTGTAATGCGCCAAAATTACGTTCTCTAGGTATCAAAACGGTGTTTTAAACTAATTCAGACTATAGAAATACAAATAAAAGTTCATAGGAGGAACTTACAGATGGCAGTATTCATGTTTACGTAAAGTACTCAAAGCATTCAAATAACAATGTTTCCTAAACATTTAACAACTCAACTCAACAAATTCGTGCTAGGGACTAAGTTGTTCACAATACCATTTTATGTCAAAGTAATAAAGTTGCAAGTAGAAACTAAAATTCTATCTCCTTGCTTCATTTAGGAGAATACCACAAAGTTGATGGTCCTATCTTTAAATTAACTATAAAGATAAAACTTTTTCAAACTCAAACAATAATATTTAATAAAAATTGCAAAAAAAGTTTGTATTATAGTTTTTGTTAATTTATTAATTGATCGTACTATATATCAGTGTTACCTGTAACCAGTTTTAAAACTAGATATATCGCTCATGGGCTGAAATAGCGGCACAACTCAAAAAATCAAATTTTGAGATGAGTGGGATTAAAGTTTTCATTGCTAAGCAAAATGCATAGGAAATGCTTTAGTTTGCTTAAACGAAGATTACCTTCAAGTTGAATTATGAGTTGTGCCAGTATTGCGTTGAAAAGAATGTGTATTTTCATATTTACACCAACCAGTTCTTAGTCCAAAATGCGTGTTTTTTGAGTTGTGCCTCTATTGCAGCCCATGAGCGATATATGTTGAAAACTATGGTTAAGTTTTAAAAGCGCAATAGAAGTTTAGTGTACAGAGCTCAAAGAAAAGAAGAAGTAAAAAAAAAACGAACATTCTAAATAAGTTATGATCTAATAATCGAATTTTCACTTATTAAAACGTAATTTTAATGGTTCGAGTGTCTAATTTTCAATATGTTAATTAAATTATGTAGTTGATATTTTTAAGTTACGAAATAAGACACAAATCGAAAAAGACTTTTTGTTAATAAATGTACATATTTTCAAACAGATTTGAATTCGAGACACTCAACATAAAAGGGGTAGTCGCAATCTTGGAAATCTTGTCCCAATCGCTTAGGTAGGAGAGCGGTCAAAAGTTTGGATTTTGCCATATGCCGGAAACTTAAGCGAATAGAAATAATTTTGCACATAATTATATAATTCGTTATGACTATATGCAAATTGTTCTTAAAGAATTATTTATTAATAGTTACAAAAATTTTGAATATAGAGAAATAAATTTTTTTTATTGATTTGAGAGAAGACATTTAAATGGTAAAATACAAAATCTAGTGTAAATAGAATCGGTTGAATAGTTTTTGTGTAATAAAAATTTAAAAATACAAATCTTTGAGGTGAAATACGAATAAAGTGAAGTTAACACTACAAAGTTTCGATCGATTTTCTAACCAAACTATTGGGGCTATTTTCCAGATTGAGGCAACTCCCCATATTTTAAGGGTCTAAAATCCAATTCCGGCTTATTCAGGACAACAACTTAAGTCTGATTTCGTAATTTAAAATATCGCCTGCATTATATAGGTTACTTGTGATAGTGGCCATCCTTTTCAGGTGGGGTTGGTGTAAATATGGGCCCCCATTTAAAGGGTGCCCATAATTACACCAACTTTCTTCAGTGGAGTTTAGCTCATCAGGCTCTAGTTATGCCAATTGATAAGGCAGTTGAAATACCTCAATGTTCCCCGGGAACTTCAAGTGCAATTTCTCCGTTCGACATATCTCCTGTTCCCAACATTAAGAAGATAATCATTACTCGTGGACGCAAAGCAGCAAGGTCCAGCCTCATCACCGGATTACCATACAAGGATCAGTTGACCAAGACGCTTGACAAGTACTCTCAAGAAGACGTCCTTGAGTTTTCCCGGGGTAAGAGACCGGCCAGAGGGCAGGGTGTGAAGACGAAAGGCCTTCAAAAAAAGAAAATTTGACCCACGCAACGATACGATTCATCATCGGACTCATCAGACTCGATGACCCTCCTCTTATCTACAGCGATGATGATACGAATCTAATAAATTTCAACGGTGGGGATAAACCAGACTCAAGCAATGCAACTTGCAGCTTTTGTGATGGAAAGTTCTCTGAAGACACTCGAGGAGAGGTGTGGGTAAGATGCGTTATGTGCCAAATGTGGGCACTGTGCCGGGGGTGAAAGAGCCAGTTATGTTTGCGATTTCTGTAAATAATTTTTTTTCCTGTAATAAATAAATTCTCTACCATTTCGTATTGTTTTATCCTGTTTTTAAACTATTTTTGGTGGCTTTTTTGAAGAGGGCCCATATTTACACCCCATTTTTTCTGGTGCTTTTTTAAAAGATTTTTAAAATCGTCGTTTTTGAAATGAAATAATTGATGTTAATCATTGTTTTGCCCTCTCGCATTTAGGAAACTTGTTATAGTTGTTAATGAAAGATAAAAATCTAGAAATTTTCAAATTGAAAGTAACTTTATCCAAAAATCAAAAGAGGGTGCCCATATTTACACCTTTTCCTCTATATATTCACATAAATAGTCACAATTTATATGGCTCTTATTTTCTGTAAAGTTACTTATAAACCTAAACAACCTAAAATTTATAAACTGAATCTGAAAATAGTTTCTGCTTTCATAGTTATGATTTTATAAACGCGTTTAATTTGTGTTCAATATCTTGCAGGAGAAATTCCGAAATGGCTGAAAGGCTCTCTTCTCAGAAACGGATCAGGATTGCTGAAAATCGGTCCCGATCAATACAATCACCTGTTTGATGGAATGGCATTAGTGCACCGATTTGGTGTACAAGATGGTAAAGCGACGTATCAAAACAAATTTGTGAGAAGCAACGCATACCAAATCAACATGAAAGCCAACAGGATAGTAGCGCATGAGTTCGGCACACTTGGCGTACCTGATCCTTGCAAAACGATATTTCAGAGGTAATAATCAAAAAAGAATATGCCATTATGGACAAAGCACGTAAAAAAATAAAGAAAAAAAGGATAAAAAAATTGAACTTCGATGCAAATTGTTTTAATTTTCTGGGCGGTACACGTTAAATCTTTTTAAAACTAACTATGAAATGATAAAAAATAAAAGTCATTTTTTTACAGACTTAAATTTATGCATAAAGTAATAACTGGGGAGGGCATACCGTTTGAATAACAGGACCATTTACGAGGTTATAGCAAACGAAAATGAACGATATCGATGTTCGTCCCGTGGACTGTCAGGCAAACGTTTACAGCTCCCAGTAATTTGAGAAAAACTGTTGAGGTTGGCTACACTCGTATAGCTGCGCTACCTCTAAAAGGAATGCAAATACCACCAACATGCAAAAAAGTTTAACAACCTCTAGCTGATATGACATTTTTTCAGTCGCTTTAGAAATCTACTTCATCCATTAAAAGAGGATTTATACATTTCGCCAGTTTTCGAAATTTTTGTAAACATCTCTTTAAAGAATGTTCGCCATTTTCTTTGCAACTTGATTTCCGCCATCTTCCCAACCCTGATCGTTTAGTAAAATCTCTAAAGGTGAGAGTATCTTGCTCTTTTTCTGTCGTTGGGGCTTCCAAAACCAGAGGTTTAAAATATTCTCTAAGGCTAGTATATTAATATTTTATGTCTATCTACAAATAAAACATGAGAGGAGAGGGAATTACGTTATACAATATCGTAATGTTACAAAATGTATTGACGAAAGGAATTGATGTTTGCAAAATCGGCCATACAGCCCACTGAACAAGGTTAACACATTGACAACACAAGTATGGGCATCACTTTTTAACTAAAAAGTTTCAATGCTAAGCATTTCAGTGCTTGCGCAGCGATTCCGAATATTTTTACATAATTCATTTCTAAATGTTTCGAAACGAAATTTTAAATGGTTAACGGCGCCTTGACGCGGAGAACTTTAAAGGCCGTTACCAGTTCGAGTAGAAGATATGATTGTTTTTACGCTGTCCGGTACATTCCTAAGAGAAACGATTCCCAGTTACAGAAACATCTCTGTTTTCGAGTTTTTCCTAACCCAGAAGCTAGCTATAGGGGTAAAAAAATTTCTCCATAATAAAATCTACGGAAACAATAAAATACACTTTTAAGGCTTTTCGAAAGTTTGATTCGAAGCCCTCTTTAATTGCTAATTTAATCAAAACAAATATTTTTTAACTCAAATTTTAAAAAAAATAATTTTAGGTTTGCTAGTCTTTTCAAAACTACTGAACTAACGGATAATGACTTAGTAAATGTCATTATGTATGCTAATGAACCATATGCTTGTTCGGAGTCCAATGCTATTTGGAAGATTGATCCTGTCACATTAGAAAGCTTGGAAAGGGTAAGAAGATATTCATATTGTTTTTCTTTCTTCTTTTAGTCGTTGTAACAGAATAACGTAAAGATAGATTAATTGAATGTTAAGTTTATAGAATTAGACCCGAAATCAAAACACGAAAAATGATATTACTTATTCAATGTTAGTTGATCAGAAACTGTGTAAAGTACTAAGAGACAGCAACAAGTGTAACATAAAATTTGGATATCAAACAAAACTTTTTTTTTGTAGATTTTGAAGTGTTAAATTTGAATATGTTGTTTATGTTGAGGTCACTAGAATAGTCCCTAGGGTAAACCCACCAAATGTAAAGAGTTTTACACTGCATATAACTGAGAGAAAAAGATAGCAACAGTCGTGATGATCGACGATGCAATGCAAGTTTTGACTGCATTTTTTATAAATTTGAAATTTATAAAAGTTTTCTTTCATGTTTTTTTTTTAATATTTTTATTATTGCTTCTATTTTTATTATATTACATGAAATATACGAAGTAATTCGCATCAATGAACAAATTTTTAAAATTATTTGCTAGTATCTTTTCGAAATAAAAATTTGGAGAGAAATTAATTCAGAGAACGATGGAAAACGGGTTAAGAAATGAATATGGCCCACACAGTATTTGAACATAACACCTTTGGTGCAACTGATCTGTTTTCTCATTGCGCTAACAGAACATCACGATTGCAGCAATCGTTTTCTTCTTCTGATGTACCATAAACGTTTTTGTGGGCTAGAACTTCGAAAGGGCCTAAAAAAATGTATTCGAGTTCAAGGCCTCAAAGTTTTGTCAAATATCAAACTTTTATGCAACACTTTATGTAAGTTGCTTGCAAAAAAAAAAAAACTTTTTTTTAAAAAAAGGTGAAAGAGCGAGAGAGAGAGATGCAATAAGTGTAGAATATTCTGGTGATCGTGGGGCTCGTTTATATCTAAATTGGCACAAAAGCATTTATCCGGTGCCAAACAAAAATAGGCCAACAAATTAAATGATATTGTAAACAAAGTTTGATGCGAAAAAGAAGTTCGTTAACTATGTTTATGAATATGGAATATTTGTCAGAAATCATTGACAATACTATTGATCATTTTAATGCAATTTTTTTTACGCGATATAACTCACGGTAAAAATTGTATGTTTGGTTTTATTAACAGCCATTTTAAAAATTTTTGTTTTTGAAGGATACATTACATAATNATTAAAATATTAATAATTAAATAAATATTTATTTGTCAGAGTTAAAAATTATATTTTCGTAATCAGGAAATCAATCTTAAGAAGTAATGACTATAATTTGGAAAATTTAAGAGATGCTGCCATTGTCCATTATGATTGTTTTTATGCAAAACAGAAATCAATGTTAACGTAATGTCAAATGTATGCTTATTATCTTGAAAGTGAGTGGCTGTAAATTTAATTTTCTATTATTTCGGTGAGTGAGTTATAAAATTTATGGCGTAAGAGCCGTGTGTTATGCAATGTTATGTGTTAGTGAAAAATTTTATGTCCATATGTTATGTGTTAGAGCAATATACCGCCTGGGTTGATGTTAAAAGTATTCAGGTTTAAGTCAATATATCTCGGTTAAAATTAAAACTAAATTTGATATCTTTGAATTTGGTTGAAAGTAGAAACATAAAAAGCAAAGTCATACATAAAAGCAAGCTTAAGTCATACAGATGTCATCAAGATAAGAGAAGATATTTGCATGAAGTTTGTCACCTATCAAATAAGGTAGAATTTGGTAGGCGCAGTTTGAATGGCGTCGTCTCTGGAGTTTTTTTCATTGAGTGAGAAAGTGTGTGACTTTTAAAGTCTAATTACAAGCACAGTATACTCGACGTGGTTGTTTTAATAAAAAATATCTGTACATTAAACGTGTGTGACCAATGCGTACTCTGTTTGCAGGGCTCAGCGTGTTTTCAAACTGCGCTGTTTTTTTATACAATGTTACGGCACGGTAATTTCAAATTCGAGTCGATTTCATTATAAATCTTCTTCGTTTTATATTTGTTGTGTCCTTTTCACATAATTTTTTAAACTTTAAATTTTTCTTCAATGATGTTATCACGTCTCGCGAATTTTAGCAATGACTATTTATTAACAATTTACGTATTTGAAAATCACTCTTGGTCGTATACGATTCCATCATGATTTCTCAGCGTTTTATTTTTCACAACGATTACCCCAGACTCACGTGCGAATGTTTACAAGTTACATGTAAGACAGTCGCAGGCATTGAGAATGCTTCATGATTTTTCGATTCGTAGAGTATATACTCGCTGAATTTTTTTTTTTTTGTATTGAGATTTCTGACAACCACTTTTCTTATGACCACTCATAATTTTATGATCGAGTGTTGTGACTAGTCTCACTCTTTTCCTTATGCTTCGTAGTGTTAGAAAAGTGATAGGTAGTAAAAGGAAAAAACTTAAACGTTGCTATTTTAACAAGTGACGAATTAGATCAAGCACGAGTCGATAGATCTATAAGTTTAGAAACTTTTGAACCAATAGCCCTATCGTTTCTGATACGATTTCATTCGATTTAGCGGTTTATATTGAAAACTATTAAATAAAATAAATAAAAAAACGGTAGCAAAATTTTATTTGTATAAATAACATGTAGATTTGATATATTTGACATGTTTAAACTTCTATCTTTTCTTTTATCTCCATTGCTCTTCAAGTTCTAAATGTCCAATGTTGTTTTTCTTATTTTAACGTTGAATAAGGAAAAAATTAGACCACTCACACAACTTAATCAAAGAAATGCGGATGTAGTTGTGAAACTTACTATTAAGATTAGTTGTGCTTATGACATTTTTTACTGTTTATTTAATACTTTTCATTTATTTTGTAGGTAAATTTGAGTAATTATCTACCTGTCAATGCTGCTGTTGCTCATGCACATGAAGGAACAGATGGCACAGTTTATAACGTAGGAAGCGTTTTTTCAATGCATTCAAAGTACAGGATTTTAAAATTCCCTCCCAAGGGTAACTTTACATCAACCATTTTCTAATAATATTATTTTTTGTTTCTAAAATTATTAGCATGCAATTTTCGTGAATATCATAGTAGAAATTTTCCATTTACTTAGCTAATTTTAATTTTTTTATGACTCTTTCTTTAAAGTACGTTTTTTCCCATCTAATTTTGCAACTTAAAATATCATCTGAACTAGTTAGCTTATTTAAAATTAGTCTCGCAACAATTTTCTCACATAACTCATTTTTTTCACATATATGTTCATAGAACTGTGATAAAGGTGTAAATTATCCAACTGAATCTAAGAGTAGAAATATAAGTTTTAAAAAATTTTTTAAATAATTTTTTCATCACGGATACTACGATTTTGTGCCACATTGTTATGCATGATGCTATTTAATACATTTTAAAAAAAATATTTTGTAAGTATTTACATATATAGTTCTAAAATATCTTAATACCAATAACTAAAAAAAATTTTATTAATAAAAAACCAGTTGAAAAGTACAAGTGACAGTTCGATAAAAATTATTAATTTAGTTTAACAGGTCGCCTTACCGAGGAAGAAAATTTTCGTCGCAAACTTTCCTTCTCCTTCATTACTAATTTAAAAGAAAGAAAAAGTACAGGAAAACCTAGAGTAAGTCATTAAGTTTCAATTTCTGAAAAAATACTTAAAAATATTAAAATGCAAACAAATTAATATAAGAGAACTTTTGCGCTGCTTAATTTAAGTTATCATCTTGTAATTTATTTTCATTTTTATATTTTTGGTATTTAAAACTTCGTGGCTTACTCTAGGTTTGTCTGAACTTTATTTTTCTGCACTTGAAATTTTAAATTAGTAAAAGGAGAAAGAGAATTTGTAATGAAAATATTCTTCCGTGGCATGGCGTCCTTTTAAGTAGGGGAGAGTGGGGTCAATTGCAACAGGGTACGATTGTAACAGAGCAAAAATTTCGAGTGTCGGGTTTTAGATTTGGTTCCTAGGTGGCGCACAAGGTGTATTTAATAAATCTACATGTACACCCCTGCTGGCAACCATTTTTATGTACTTTTGAAAGAGTTACATCACTAAAGATATTTTCACGCTACGTAAGTACTTTTTTTGGTATTAGAATATTATATTGTAACAAAGTAATTTTGTTTAAACAAATAAAAATTATTAACCGAATATGTAAGTGGACACCTTAATTAACATTTCAAAAAAAAAAAGATTAGTTTTGCTAATTAACTAGCATTGTTTTTAACAAATGAAGCTGAAATGGCGTCTTGGGGACAATTGTAACAATAAGTAAAGGGACGATTGTAACAGCTGAAAATAAATAATCTTATGTTTACAAACCATTACTTAACTCTTTAAGAACCACCAATAGTTTCCTATATCATTTATATTATGTTGCATGTGCATTATTTTATTTGTCACCTTTCACAGCATAAATTAAAATTTTTAACCCCTTAAAGTTAAAAGTTTAACCCTTTAGGTCTCTGCTCATTATTATTTTTACTCCTAAAATATCACTACTATTTTGATCAATAAAAAAATATATCACAACTATGATAATATGTATAATTAACTATGTTTTAGTTGAATTTATGAACTGTTACAATTGACCCCTTAAGTGGGGACAATTGTAACAAATGCACGACTGTCAAAAATTGTTAATAACTAATATAATAACATTTAAAATAAGGTATTTTATTTCTTGTAGAGGATAGTCTACTTTATTCGTTCGTCAATTAATACTAATAATATATTGGATTTTTTGTTAGTTAAAAATAGTTAAGTAAAAAATGATACAATTGACCCCACTCTTCTGTACTAATTCCCTTTCATTTTTTTCCTCCCTATATGTTGCTCAAACGCTATTAACGGACTAGGTTTTAAAAATTATTTAACGCAATCATAAAATTCGATTATCAATCAGATTGTGGAGTTTTATAATTGCGTTCAAGAAGTTTTAGATTCGTTTTATAAGTTATCGAACGAACTGTCGCAAAATACGCAAAAATTAACACTATTTTCGACCTTTCTCTTGATATTCCATATTTTCCACATAGCGACTACTCTTCCCAAATATTTAAGAGTCAAAAATCTTAATCTGTCAACAAAGAAGTATATTTATTGAGATAATCAAATCAAAAAATCCTGCACAAAAACTGCTTTAATTTAGCACGAATTCATCAGTATATAAAGGCATGACCGTTTGAACCATTAAGTAAGGCCCCTTATGCGTGAAAATCTTATCATAAAAACTAAAGTTATTCAGATAGCAATTTTTTTTGTCATATTGTACTAATAGTATTGTTTATGCTTTTTTTATAAGAACATTAAAATTGTGAATTTTATCCAACCATTTTATTGTAGAAAAAGAATCCGATAACACATTTGAAAAAGCTTCAGTTGTTTGTACCATACCAGCTTCGAAAAACCTTTCCCTCAGCTATCATCACAGCTTTGGCATGAGCGAAAATTATTTTATATTTGTGGAACAACCTCTTCAGCTGTCTGTTCCAAAGTTAGCAGGGTCTGCTTTTATCACTAAATCAACAACATTTGCTGATGCTCTCTCCTGGAATGAAAGCGAGCCAGTGAGTTATATTCATTTGTGTCAATCTTATTTTCAGTCATATCTCTTTTTATCATATATGTTACACCATTATTCAATGGCGCAATTGATTAAATTTATCTGTTTTTATAAATAGCCTAATCAAATTCAGGTTTTTTTCTTCTGAATATTATTGAAACTTGGCAATACTGTTAGGACAGGTGAACCGTTTTCATTATTGTTTGAACTGTGATTATACTGAGATGATAAACACATTTAGGTACAATACTAAAATAACAAAAGGGATGATTAACATTTACAACTTAGCGTGTAATTTGTTTTTGTTTTTGCTCAGTTAAAGCACCAATATCAAAGGAAATATAGGCTGATCTGCCATACTTAGATTGAATGAGATGTTTAGTGTTTCATTACTTTTGACTAGCTAAAACGCTAAATAAACTTATTTGTACTTTTATATACTTTTTATAACTATTAGTCATGAATCATGCACTTTTTCATTTTCTTGTCCGACCATTGTTTTAAACTGAATGATATAATTCAACGGAACACAAAAGTGTCATAGGCTAGTCACTCATTGAAGATACGTAATTTATTGCATGGCAGTGACAAGCTGTTTTTCGATGTTTCATTGCAAAAAAAGTGATAGCAATTTTCCCCGTATTTTTTTAATCTAATAAATGCATAATTTTTAATCATAACGAATATTTTTTTAAAATTTAAACATGCAATTTTTTCCGTATTTTTTTAATCTAATAAATGGTTTTTTTTTTATCATAATGAATTTTTTTTAAATTTAAACGTGAAAACTTTTTTTTTTAATCTAAAAAAAATGAATAAAAATAAGTTAAAAACTACTTTATCTGATATAGTTTTTGCCTTTATTTCAGTTTACGATACAATGTTTAAAAACTATTTTAAATTTAACATTAAATATTTCTTAAATCTCCGGCTCCAGCTTTGAATATTATTGAACTTTGAACTAATGGCAGGAAATGTAATTTTCTCTTATAAACATGCAGCTTTGAGAAGGAAAAAAAAAGAAATTCATGAATGGAATAAAAATTCAATTAACTAGACTCAAGTAACTTTTGAAGTTATTTTTAATTTTTGCATAAAATATTATAAATTTTTAAATATTTAATGCAAATTATTAAAATGTTAATGGGATAAAAATTCAATTAACTAGATTCAAGTAACTTTTGAAGTTATTTTTAATTTTTGCATAATATATTATAAATTTTTCCGGATTTCTAAAGTAATTTTTTTTTTTAAATTTTGGTCATGGAATAATATAATAAGGTATTTATTTACGTGTCACAAAACTATTCTAAAGATTACTTGAGTCGAAATTTCTCACTTTTACTATAATTTTGTATTGTAATTAAAAATTCTGACCAACTGGAATAACTCTAATTATATTTTTATATATATAATTGCTTTATAAAGGCATACAATCAGGAAAAAATCCCAAAATAATATATTTCAAGTGATAAAAATTGTAAAAAATAAAGTACAATATATTATTGGAAGCTAGGTCTTAGGAGGATATGACATTAACATGCATGTTCAACATACTGAACATATTTTTATTGCATGAATAAAGTTCAAAAATATAATATTTTTCTAAGAATTGAATAGGTTTAAAAATATATAATATTTTACTAAGTTTGTTGCTTTACCTAATAGTTATTACTTTTTCAAACATACGTTACTTGAGGAGCTTGAAGCAATATGCACTATCTTCAAATAAATCACACTCATCAAACTGTTTCTTGCCTCATACTTCAAATTGTAATGTACCTATCTAGGTATATTCCAAGTTTTTAGAATTTCCACCAGATGACAACATAATAACTCTAAAACATATTTTAGTCCACATAAAAATCATGATGTTTTTGACTCTCTTAAACAATTTTAAAACGTGGCTTATCATTGCATCACCCAACACCCTCCAAATACTCTTAAGAATTTATATTCAAAATATTTAGCATCTTGCTCAAGAGCAAAACTAATATCAAACGTGTAATAACTCGAATAAATTGCTCATCGGCTGCAATAGCGGCACAACTCAAAAAATCAAGTTTTGAGATAAGTGGGTTTTGTTTAAAGTTTTCAAAGCAAAATGCTTAAGAAATGCTTTAGTTTGCTTAAACGATGATTACCTTTAAGTTGAATTATGAGTTGTTCTAGTATTGCTGCTGAAAGAATGTGAATTTTCATATTTACACCTGTTCTTAGTCCAAAATGCGTGTGTTTGGAGTTGTGCCACTATTGCAGCCCATGAGCGAAATATATTAATGGGTATTCTAACTATTACTATTCGTAGGCCAATGTGTACTTTGTAATTAAGTAAAAAGCGTTGGTGGGCAGATGGTACACGCAGTTGGGAAGAGAAAAGTGATCAGAAACTTAAACATCGGTTCTTAGAACAGTGAGAGATTGTTTCTTTCTTATATATTATTTTACATTGAGAATTAGACAAAACCCAAATAAACAAGACTAATATTTAAGAAATTATTAAGATTTAATTATATGTATGAAATAAGTGCAATTATGTACGCATACGTAGTTACACATCTGAGATAGCGTAAATTGGCAAAATATGAAATAAATTTCTAAGCTTTTTTTTTCGTATTTATTCCATTTATCCGTATATTTGTCTCATTTAAATTTGCTGAATTCAATGAGATAAATTTCAAGTCGATAGAATTTAAAATGTTAAGTATAATGAATAGAGTTTTGTACTTACATTTATTCACGCGTTTTTAACAAACAATCTTTTTTTTTCAGTGTCGCTTCCATGTCGTACGGCGATCTGATGGCAAACTGCTGGACACCGTGTACCTCTCTAAAGGTTTCTTTGTCTTTCATCATATCAATGCTTATGAAGAAGATGATCATCTTGTAGTAGATCTTTGTGTTTTTGACGATGGAAAGATTGTGAATGAGCTTTACATAAAAGCTCTTGAAGATTTCTTTAAAAATAATCCCCATTGCCCTAATGGCATTCTAAATTCAAGGACGAAGAGATTTGTTCTACCTCTAAAAGTAGAAGGAAAAATTAAGGTTCGTTTGGTATTGTAATATACATTTTGTATATATAAACATATATTTGTACATTGTGCATATTTGTATATACACCGGTGGACAAAATTAAGAGATGGAAGACATTTTCCCAAATATCTAAAAAAAATGAATATAAATAAATGAAATTTGGTATGGATGTAGCTTATTCCATGTTAATAAAGTATGCAAAACAAAAATGAAAGTGCCATTCACTGGCAAGACCTATTGCCAATAAATCCTATGTAGTCTGAACTTAAGGATAAAATATGACAATAAAAGTGAGGCTTGTACAGT
>NC_092213.1:57928497-57956773 GCF_043381705.1 Parasteatoda tepidariorum
AATTTTTAACTCCAGAATGGTTGGGGGGGGGGGGGAGTTTGGCTCATCGCAATAGCTCTCCCAAGAGCATCCCAAGCATGTTCAATAGGATTCAGGCCAGGGGATTTGGCTGACCAATCCATTCGTTGAATATCCTCGCTTTCCAGATACTCATCAACCACGAGAGCCCTATATAGTCGCGCATTGTCGTCCATAAAAATGAACTCGGGGCCAACAGCGCCCCTGAAAAGACACACATAGTGCTCTAGGACCTCCTGCCTGTACCTCTGGCATTCACGGAACCATTGTCAAACACATGGAGCGGTGTGCGGGTATCTTGCATGTGCGAAAATGCTTTCCATCTCTTAATTTTGTCCACCAGTGTATAAACAAACCAATGTAAATTTTTTAATGATTTATTTCTTTAATGTATCGAAAATTACTGAAATTATTTTTTTATACTCTAATATCCATGATGTAAGTTAAAGTTTCAGCAATGGTAGAAAATTTCCACAATTAGCACACCGCACAGAAAAAAAGAATGAAAACCTAAATGGTTTGAGTAATTTTTGGTGCAAGATCCATTTTCAGGTACACACAGAACTTAAAACAGGGAGCATGTAAATATGTTCAGACGTAGTTTTAAGTTACGAAATCAGTCACAAAAGCATTCATTCTTTTAAACGACATAATTTCTTTTGTTGTCAGATATGGATTTTTTTTAAACTACAAAATGTAACTGCAATTTTTAAAATCAATCCAAGGGTTAAACCTGATCGAAAATTTCATCCTGTTTCGGTAGGGGGAGCTAACATAGGCCAATTGAGTTGACTTGAATTTAATTGATTGCAGTGATATGCTTCAGCAAATAAACGGTTTTTTGAATAATTCTGACATATTTACCTTAATATTAAATTTTCACAAATAAAAATTTATCTTATTAAAATATGTAAAATTTTTAAAACAGTATTAACACACAAATGCATTCACAAGTTATAAAATCAAATAAAAGTGTAAATATGTTAAAATTAAAATGGTTAAAAATGGCACGAAGATACAGTATAAACTACCAATAACGTGGAGAAATGCAAAGTTGTTAGGATGATTGGCTTTTTTATACAAAATAGAGTTACCAAAAACGGTGAGACAATATTGTTTAAAGCATGGGCAACCTAATACGAAATTACTACAAATAAATGCTGTATATATTTTTCTATAATTTTATTTACTTTTTAAATATTCTCAACATTTATGATTTTAGGATGAAAATCTTGTAAAATTGCCAAACACAACAGCTACAGCTAAGCAATCGGAAGACGGTTCAATTTTCTGTACCGACGAATTACTAACAGGTACTGCTTCCTTTTTATTATAATACTTTTTTTGTTAAACATTTTTATTGTTTTTTTTTCACAAAAATAAAATACATGAATTGCAGAAACTTTTATTTTCAATTGATTACATGCAATTTAACTTGAACTATATACAACAAAAATTTTGCTAAATAATAATAAAAATATATAACATTCTATCAGGATTTATTGTTTTACATAAATCAAAATATGACTCATTAAGGTATGTTTACTTTTGGTTTTTATTTGAATTTTTAAAGTTAGCCAAGAATTTACATCTGTTCTCATTCTTAACATTAAGAAGCGACGGAAATTAATTAAGCAAACGAAAATTATATAGTTTTCATAAATTTGAGAAAATAGGGGAAGTAAAAAATGATGTATTATGGAGTTCAAATAAAATTAACGCAATATATGCAATATTAAAAATTAATATATATAACCGCTGATTTCGTATAATATCTATGTGTGTTTTTCGAAGATAAATGATTTCAACTCAAGTTCGGAAAGATAAAAAAAAATGATTTAAAAGTGAAAGAAACGAGTCATTTTATAGCGGAAATGTAGAAAGGCACTCAAATATATTTCAAGGCCGGAACTTCTGATTCTTCAATAGCTACTAAACCTCTGCAAAATTAATTTTAAATAATTGGTGAAACTCATTTGGTGAAACAATGACGTAACTGCAAAATCAAGTTACGTCATTGTTTCACCAAATGAGCGATATAAAAAAATATTATTTTTCCTTTGAAAAACAGTGACCAATGGCAAAAAAAGGATAAATTCGGATTAATTTTTTATTTATTTTATTTTTTATTACTTTTTTTAACCTCTCTTTCGATATTTTAGCGGGAATTAAGTGTTCTATATATCGCTCATTTGGTGAAAAAATGACGTAGCTTGATTTTGCAGTTACGTCATTGTTTCACCAAATGAGCGATATAAAATTTAGTTTAAAAATTTTGATATTACTCACAAATCTCAAATTATTTTCAGATGAATGGTTTACAGAATTACCGAGAATAAATTACGAAAAATACAATGGAAAGAAGTACAAATATTATTATGCTATTGCATCAAATGGAAAGACTTCAGAAAATTTTTTGGTAAGATTTAAATCTCGCAGAAAAAATAGAATTTTGGCAATATGTTTAATAAAAATTAAATCAGATCCATCTTTTAATAGATTAAAGGAGATGTTGAAAACAAAACATCCATTTCTTGGTTTGAAAAAGGAACTATACCATCAGAGCCTGTATTTATTTCGGATCCTAACTCAGAAAATGCTGATGAAGACTCAGGTACAATAATTTAGTATTAAAAATAATGGTTTTCAATTCCAGGTTCAGAAGGTGATGAGGTTTTTATTGAGCAAACATTGGACACAGCATACCCTTTAACTATTAAGGAATTTCCATATAATAATTTAGTCCACCACTACTAATTTGTTTAAGCAGATATATAAAAGTAGTTAGGTGGTATTGTCACTTTTTTAAGTTTAATGAGAAGTTTTACGTAAATCGTTTGCTTTAAAATTTTCTGGCTCATTTTGAAAATGGAAAAAAATGTTTTGCAACAACCTCAAACGTTAGAGGGGATGGTAAGGGGAATAATAGCAACTTAAACGATTATAGTTCAAAATATTTCACGCATTAAAAACAAATTTTGATGTATTAGAGCAGTGTTTCCCAAATTTATGACTTTTGTGTACCCTTTCTAAATTTTTCGTAACGCTGTGTACCCCTAATAAATAATGAATGTATTTTTTACTATAAGAAATTGCACAAAAGTTAAAAATCACAACTGGCTGTTGACACCACTACGAGCACCACACTTTGGGAAACATTGTATTAGAGGGTAGACTTCAAACATAATGATTATTTAGGTCTACTAAAATCAAACATAAGAACGTGATTTGAATTAACATACTTTTCTTTTATGGATTTAGAATTTTAACTATCGAAATAAAGAGTGTAGTCACAATCTGAATACTATAATCTCAAATGGTCTAGATCAGGAGAAAGTATACGCTCCTTAATCATCATTGCACTATTTGCTACATCTAGGGAAGTTTTGAAAGCCATTCAAAAAAAAATTTGCACAACATTATAAAACGCGTTTACCCCAAGATAATTCGATGCATAAAATAATTTCAATAATTATTTTATTTATTAATGATGCCATGAGACATTTATTAATGATCATTTGTGACTATATCACACCGACGAATATTTTCATTCTAAAGCATTCTCAACCTTGCTTTACGCTCGGACTGGTTATCATTTCTTATTATTTATTTAAGTACTTTTGTTTATAGAACTGTTGAGTGCTTCGATTTTGAAATAAAGAACTTGTCACTATTTATACTTATTTTTTTAATTAATTAATATGTAGCAATTTTTAAGATTTTCCACTATCATTATTCAATTTTAGAGATACTTTAATTTGCTTGTTAAAATTACAATGAATGAAGGTGAGGAAAGCTGGAAGAAAATACCACAGCCAATTTGATTACTTTATAAACTTTGAAGTACTTACCTTTATACTTAAGTAATTCTTACCTTTAATATTTGCTCAACTTAAGCATCTCTATTTTTTCCAGCAATTAAACAAGTTCTGATGTTTTTATTCCCAGTGTTCCACATTAGAGAGTTTCACCCAGACATTGTTTTTGCTTTATATTTATATACATATAAATGTGTGTGTGCATTGTTTAAAATGACATAACAACCATCACAATGTTAATCCTATGTTTTAGTAGTTTTCTCGCTTACATGTTAACTTGCGCTCCCTAATGTGCATACTTTTTTACTTCATTTTAACAAGGATTCCAAAATTATAAATTAAGGGCAACTAATTACGAAATACCTTGTACATAGAAAATAATTGTACTTTTATTACAAATTTATAAAACCTTAAAATAATGCAGAAACAATGTAAAAAGCACAAGTAAATTTTAAAGGCAGATGGTTGTGTCAGTACCATTATCAACTTCGAGACGCAGAATAACCTTTTTAACTATAGTTAATTCCTTATTTCAAACAACTGTCTCCTCTTTCAGACTTGTTTATTTGTGCTTTTTGCTTCGTCTCTTATTTGTTACCATCATTAAGCGAGTTTCATTCTTTTTAGGTGCGTAAATTATTAATACTCAATTATTTCATTTTAAAATAGATTTAATCGGTGGAATCAAAGCTAATTATTAAGTGAATTGATGTATTGAAATATTTGAAGAAAAAAAACAGCCCTGAATTACTTTTGACCTAATGATAGGATCTTCACTCAACGGTTTAAGGGGTGATCTCAAATATGCAACTTAATAGCGTAGATGATATTTTAAGTTATGAAATCAGACACAAAAATGTACTTTCCCTGAATTTTTTTCCGACGGATTCGGATTTCTGACTCCCATAACATAGGGGGTAGTCGCAATCTGGGATATATGGTCTAAATAGTTTGGTCAGGAGAACAGTCCAAAGTTTTGACCCCTTAATCTTAATTTTGATTCATGTGTATTTCGTCATATCTCAAAAACATTTTGCACACAATTATAAAATTCGTTTATCCAAAGATAATTCCCCGCAAAATAACTTTTAGTAAATATTTATAATTTATTTATTAAAAGTCAAAAAAATTCTGAATTGTAAGGTTTACCGTTTTTTACATCATTTTAATGGCAAAACACAAAATTTGAGCGAACTAGATCAAATGGTTCCTAAGAAATCCAATTTTGAAAAAGTTGTATTTTTAAAATTCGATTTCTTAAAAAACTATTCGACCGAATTCGTTTGGATTTTACATTTCGCACTTTAAAATAACATTCTTTAAAATGATGTAAAATTTTAAAACATTTTTTTCCCGTCTAATATTAAATAAAATAATAAATACTTAAATTAAGGTTATAATTTGCATTGAATTATCTCGGGATAAACGAATTTCAAGAGTTTTTTTTAATTAGCTTAAAATGTTCTCGAGATATGGAGAAATACGCAAAAAGTAAAATTCACTAACACTCGAAAAAAAAGGAATGCTTATTCAGAGAAAGATAGTTCGTAACTCAAATTATTACCTGCACTAATTTAATAACATAAATGTGATCACCTCATTGAACTATTAATATTGAGTCTCAGAACGTGAAGATCCGATCAGTTGATCAAAAGTTATTCAGAAATTTTTATTTTATTTTGCTCACTGTACATAGTACGCACTTTAAAAGTTCCAAAATTAAATTATCATCTCCAATTATCATCTGCACTAATTAACATAAATGAGATCACCTCATCGAACTATTTATAGAATCTTAGAACGTGAAGATCCGATCAGTTGATCAAAAGTTATTCAGAACTTTTTTTATTTTGCGCACTGTACATAGTACGCACTTTAAAAGTTCCAAGTGTTAATTTGCACGCTTAGGATTTTTAAAATCGAAATAACATTACCGTTAAAAGTAACAATTAAATGAGTTGAGCAAATTTTAAGAGCTTCTCAAGAATCTTCATCATTAAATTAAAATTTGTGAAGCATGAAAAGTTCCTTTCAATAGAATTCAAATAAATCCTTCTTATATTTTAAAAAAGTATTTAATGCCTTCAAATATCAATGGTCTGAAACGAAACATTCGTTTAATTCATTAGTTTCATGTACTTTCAACCTTAATACTTTTGTTTCATGTACTTTCAACCTTCTTCTCTTTATATTGAAAAATTTATCAGTTTTGAGTTTTTGGCACAAGAGACTAAGAAGCAGGCTATACAACACCTAACACTTGGTTTATATTTTGAGACCAATTAAAATTTTGAGTACTCATCACTGTCTGTAGGGAGCTAGATTTCAATGAGGAAGCGAAAAATTTGTGTTAATGTTTTGGCACACTTATTATATTTATTATTTTCTGTTGCAGGTGTTCTACTGGCTTCACTTACGTATGAAGATGACGAAAATAAAGTTTCTCTGCTTGTTTTGGATGCTAAAACTATGAAGGAAATAGGAAGAGCAACATTTCTTGCGAAATCTTCTGTTCCTGGAACATTTCACGGAATATTCGTCGATAAAGTTTAAATTGCATATAAAGCTCTATAAACATGCAACATTGTTCAGGAATTATTTTATAATTTTGATAATATAAATTTTTTATGTGCATTTCAAAGCAAATGTATTTTTGTACTGTTTTTGTAATTAATAAAATTGAAATATAACGATTATAGATGTATATGCTTAGAAATGTATGGGTTTCCTGAAATTTAATGAGTTCAGCCCGGTGACCTGTTCTATTGGAACTGAGTAGTTTTAAATTCTTCTTTTGTATGAGGTCCGAGTCCCCAAATTTTTTTTTTAATTACTTGGCTAATAATATAACATTCGTGCAAAACACTAAACAAAAAATTTTATTTATTAACATATATATATATATATATATATATGTTTATTTGTTTGTTAAATTTATTTAATGTTTGTTAATATGTTTATTATTTTAATATATTTATTAAAAACATTCAGGATAATTTGTCGGATGTAGAATACAATAATTAATGCAAAATTCTTGACGAAAAATTTTCTATGCAGAAATCTGTTCATGCTGAAATTGCAAACAATCATTTGATGAAAAAAACTTTAAAAAATTTCATAAACTTAATTTTTAAAGTAAATTATAAATGTTAATTTAATTACGTAGTGTTCGCAAGCTATTGACGGTGATCACCCAGCTTGTAACGAATAATTAAACGGACGTAATCATTAAAAAAATCAACAGCGTACAATAAATTCCCTTTTTTTTAATGAAAATTAGCAGTAAGCTAGCGAATATTACTGGTATTATCTTTAAACTTTTAGGAGAAAAAAGAATTTTTTACAGTTTAATATATATAGTAATGGCTAATGCTAAACCAGATAGAAAATTAGCTTTTTTCGTTGACCAAATAATTTATTAAATTTTTAAAGGATTTTTAGGATCGATGGTTAAAACTGCTCCTTTTGTTGATTTGAAAACCTCACGAACCTAAAACAAATAGTTATAACGTTATAACAGACAAAACAATGCCTATGTTGGAACAAAGTTCTGACCCAGCAGTAAAAGTAAAGATGGGAAAAAAATCACTCTACTTATATTTTTCGCGAATACACAAGAAGTAATGAAAAGACTCTCTTAATACATTGACGATTCCATTAATTTGTGATTTAAATTTTTTTTTTTAGTAAAATAAATTAACTGTACAACTTGAAATGTCATAAGGAAGGAAAACTGATAGATCACAATCTGATTTAGTGAGTAACTCAGCATGCATTATATTTGCCCATTTTACTGAGGTAATAGAGATGCTCAGTGACTTACTGAACACAAACCAATCACTGATATTGATGTGATAAATTCGTGAATGGTGAGAGATGCTGATGTAAACTGTTTTGAAGTAATTATACCCTAAAATACGTAGGGAATAAATTTTGAATCAATGAATAAAAAATATATTTTCAAAAAATTTTGATTAAGGCAAAGACATTAACTTGTTATTTTATTTTAGAACCGTCGTTGAACAGCCGACCCAGTTTTATGAGTTTACGACAACTAATGTTCAATTCCGTAGCCTTGTAATTTTGAACCCAATCCAGAAAACAAGGGAACTCCTGGATCAAGTATTGGGAGAAATTTGCCTTCGTGGAGGACTTTTTGAGGGAGCTAACCAGCTTTTGCGTTACATGGAGAGGAAGACCACGAGAACCTCCCACGGTTAGCCTGACGGCAAGGGGACTCTAACCCGTGATCCGTCTACTACTGAGGATATTTCACGTCAGCACTGTGATCGATGCAAGCTGGATGCGGGATTCGTATCGACTGGGATTCGAACCCGGTTCGCCTCACTGGAAGGCAAACGCTCTACCCCCGAGCCATCGCGGTTCTTAATACTTTATTTCTACTAACGAGACCAGTGGTTTCCAACTGGTGGCCTGGGGGCCGCATCTGGCTAGCGAAGACTTTTTTTTGTGGCCCGCGAACTAAAATATATTAGTTGTCATTTTTTGCGGACAATTTTAGTAAAAAATCTATATGGGTTAAAATATTTGACTCGTTAATAAAAAATTAATTTCTTCGTTTCTGCGAAATTTAACATACCAACGGTACAAAAAATTCATTTTTCAGGTTTTGCATCCAAGAAAATATTTATTCAAATACAAAAATAATCGTGAATGTTGCTCTTTTTTATTTCATTTTTTTGTATTTTGTGAATAATAATTTAGCATGTGTGTATCAGAATTTTCTCGAAAAAATTCTAAGATGTAACTTTTGAAACCACTCATTTTGGACGAAAATATTTACACATACATTTGTAAATTTAAAATGTAAATATCTATTCTCTGGTGGTTGCAGCAGACAAACCTCAATATTCTCACTGAACATTTTGTGTGCTTCAATGTAAGTTTTAATACCAACCTTTTTAAAGTTTATCTTAACAATTAGATATCTGTTGCACATTAATTGGTTGCAGCAGACAAACCTCAATATTCTCACTGAACATTTTGTGTGCTTCAATGTAAGTTTTAATACCAACCTTTTTAAAGTTAATCTTAACAATTAGATATCTGTTGCACATTAATTGTTTAATACATAGGTGCACATTACAGCTATTGTAACCCGAATTTTTTAATACGTAATTAAATATTTTTAAAAATCTACTTCTTATTTTAATTTGCAATTCAATACTTTTGTTTTGTACAATTTGGTAAGAATCTGACAGTAAAATTTAATGTTCCTTTAAACACAAAAGAGTCCTACATAAAATTTTGATAAAGTTGCGGCCAGCCATTTGATTTGTGCTTTTAATTGTGGCCCCCGGCCTCATGTTAGTTGGAAACCACTGAACAAGACTATAAAACACTCTCTTAAATCATAAATGAGAAGAAAATAAAAAAATATCAAAATATAAAATAACGCCATTCGTTTCAATCACAAATGTTGGAGATAATTTTGATACCATTTAGAAAGATTTGTTGCCTTTTCTTAGCATTTTTTCTTTTCCAAAACTTTTTTTTTATCAATAATGCACGTGTGGTTTGTTTGCATATACTTAACGGAGATCGCATATTATATTATATCATCCTCTTTAAGTATCCCTTGCTCGTAGCGACATCTATAGTTTGTTGACAATTTTCGCCTCAGAAAGGGCTGCGTCACTCAACTATCGTTAAGCATGGAAGGCAAACCAGCAAGTTTGTATATTCCTTTTTTGAGATCTTGTACAGAGGAATCTTCCTCTCCTATTGAAGGAGAAATAAAAGGTAAATACAATATTTCACTAACATCGATTTTGTAAAAATCCGTTATTCAGAGCATTAAGCGTATTTAGTGGCCTTGAACTAACAACACTAGAACTAAGTCACATGGTTGAGTTTTTTTTTTTTTTTTTTTTTTTTTTTTTTTTGTATCAAGCAATTGCAGCTGGTGATCGTTGCTGCAGAAATAAAAAAAAAATTTTTTTGATAAAACTTTTTTTTTTCCCATAGAGAAGAAAATTGATGAAGCGCTTGTTGTTTTGTTTGGTTAAAATTATGTATATATCTTATTCTTAAAGTATATGAAAATAATATTTATTTTACAATTCCTTTTCTTTTTTTAAATGAATTTTGTATGTGCTTTAAGGTTGTAGCTTAAGGTATCAAATGAATTTTTATTCTATTTTTTATCTTTTTGTTAGAATCAGTTTTATACTATAGATATTCGTTTTTTCTTCTTGGAAAACGTGTTTAATGTATTGTCAACAATTTTATTTTGGTTTCTGTGTACTTTATTCTTAAACTTTATGAAAGCAACCTTTATCATACACTACAATTTCTTTTTGCTAAAATCTATTTTATGTATACTCTAGGTTCTTTTATCAATTTTTATTCTTTCTCTCTTTTTGTTAATATTAATTTTAGACTCTAGGGTTTTATCAGATCAATTTTCACTCCTTTTATCTTATTTACACTTGGTAAACACTTAATTTATTTTAAACAATTTTTTATTATTTTGAATTACTTTATGTATATCACATTCTTAAACTTTCGGAAAATAATATTTATTTTACACTACAATTTATAGATATATTTATTTGTTAAAAATCAATTTCATGAATATTTTAGCGTTTTATCGTATCAATTTTTATTCTTTTTTTTTTCTTTTCGTTTGAATTCCTTTTATACTCACTAGGTTTTTATCTGATCAACACTAAGTTGATATTTTTTCTTGGAAAACGAAATTAATTTCTTTTTAACAATTTTATTTTAAATTACTATATGTAAATCTTATTCTTTAATTTTTTGGAAGCAATATTAATTTTACACTACAATTTCTTTTCTTTTCAAATCAGTTTTATATGTACTTTAGTTTCTTATCATATCAATATTATTCTTTTTTTCTCTTTTTGTTAAAGTGAATCTTATGCTCGCTAGGTTCTCATCTGATCAATTTCTATTTATCTAATTTCTTCTAGAGAAAAAAAATAAGAAAAATACATAATTAAAAAGATTAAAACTAGCAAAAAAATTTTCCTATTTCTTTTAAATTATTATGCAAAAGAATTAAATTTCAGAATTCTTTTACATTTTTGGCGTGAATTCCAGTCTACTAAAATTTTGTGGAGGAATATACGACGATTTTTTTTATTAATTGGCGTACTTTTTGAATTTTAATATAGACTGGAGGGCATTTAATGACACACAATTCGACATTTAATTAAGCTTGTGGGGAATTATAAATCGACTATGTCAACCTTCTTCTATCAAAAGGGACCTCAAGATAGAATCAATTGCTGGATGCTGGATATGGTTGAAATCTCAGTGTTTGGCGAGAAGCGCCACTAACTGATTCATCTTATTCTATTGGTCATAAACTGTAAAGACATATATATATACACACAGGAAAAACAGTCGTAAAATATAAAAGGTAGGGTTGGAGAAAACTCCATTGTCAAGAATGATGTTGAGCACATTAAAATCGTTCGATAATTACAAAAATAAAATTTAACTATATACAACAATATAGAAAAATGGGATGAGCAGGTATAATTAAAACGAATGAAAATTATTTACAATAATTCAGGGGTCTGTCCAGACCGAATTTACTACCGTTTAGCGGTACCTGCACAAATTCAACTTTAGGAAAAACGGTATTTTTACAAATTTAATTTTAGGAAAAACGCTAGTTTCACAAAATACTTTTTCTTAAAATTTTATTTTTGTATTCCTTAAGAAATGATAAATCCATATTCTTGCCATATTTTTGTGTTGGATTTTTAAATATAATTTTTTATTTTTCACAAATTATGCCTAAATTTTCACAAAATAGGCACCTCTCAGAAAAACCTAGACAGACCCCTGAATATACATGTGTGTAGAAGTGTTCCACAGCGACCCGACCGTCCCGGTGATTACCGCTCGTACCGGGTTGCTCGCTGTATAAGTTAGCAGGTGTGTGGCTCACCCGGTTACACCCTTTCGGGTTGCTCCTTCAACGTGCGCGCCACAACCTGGTGTTATGATTAGTGTGTGTTTGTGTTGTTTATGTTTTAAAGTACTTTGACATAATACAATCTGAGCTTAAGAAAGCTGTCATAGGGCTATAGTTGATATTATACTTGGAGGAGCATTTTTAAGCATTTCATTTGAAACAGAATCGTGGCCATGGGCCTTTCGATTCTTTAATTTTTTGATAATATTGATGATTTCATTATCGCTGGCGTTATCCATAATATTATTACTGGGGGTTGAGTTAATGATAAGTTAAGTTAACATTATTATCGTTAATAGGGCATGAGATATTATTAAGTGAAAACTGTTCTTGCATAACAGTAGAAGAGATCTTTGCTTTATCATTATATTTTAGTGGTAGGTTAACTGGAATGGGTTTTCTTAAATTTTTGGCCATATTCCAAAACAAATTAGTGTCAATTTTACATGTCTTATATACTAGTTATTCGGTATTTAATATTTATAGTGATAGTTACGCTACAAGCTCATTTAAGAATTCCAAATTTTTTTTAAAAATAATATTCTTTAAATCGAAGAATTAGAAAACACACTTTTTAATATCTCAGCCATTCCTTTATAAAAAAACAAGTCATAAGTTATTAAAAAATGAATAAGTGCAAAAAAAAACAACAAATAAGTGCTAAAAGTAGATTTTAAGAAATTAGAGAAAAATTATCATTTGTGGTAGCAATGTTATCAAATTGTGGGGAGCAGGGCTCGACCAATTCCGGTTGACACGAAGTCTTAAAAATCATTGTTGACGCCCTATATTTTAGTAAAATTTAACCAAAGTTTTATTTTTCTTTCTTTCACATTTATTTATTTTTAAAAAATCCTGTAAATTTGAATATTTACGGGCTGCTTGTTCTTAAAAATTATGATCAACTACAAGAAATTTTTACATTATCGTAAATCCTTGTAGGCAAGTATTTAAGTTTTAAATCGTATTCAATATAGTTGGAACATTTTGCGCTATACACTTGAAATATTAGATTGAGTGCAATATAAACTTTAACTTGAATGCTCTATGAATTTAACCGGAACAAATCTGAACATCTCTATTTTATTTCACCTGCAACACCGCTCATTATTATCAATAAATTTTTTTTTTAAATACTTACTATAAGTATTAGTTCAACTTTATGCGATCCAATCCCTTAAGGCCAGTACGCAGAATGCGAGGACCTTGCGAGTCTTTCGGCCGGTAACTGTGCGTTTGAGCACCATAAGCGCCAGACAAAAGGGGCAGAGGCGCGGTGTCTAAGCCCACACGGTGATTGTATAAATCGTGAAGACAGCTGGAAAACTTCAGGAAAGTAACATAAAGCACACAAACTCATGGAAGTGTCCTCCGCCTTGATGGACAACACCATCAGCAGCGAACCAACGTTTGTTTCAAACGCAAAACAAAAAAAATTAACGACACAATGCCCTGTCAAACATCACAAAAGGTGGGAGATGAACTAGGGAATTGCATATTTTTCTCCTGATGAGTGATTCGATCAAAATTAGGCTAGGGGAGATCTCACTCTGAACATGGTGGTTAGTTTCATACCCCAACTTGAACTTCGCATTCGCAGCTACTTTACAGATGGCCAAATCAATAGCACTTGTATCATCGGAGGAATTGAACGTAACTCTTTTATGTCGACCAATGGCATTACATCGTCTATCCAATAGCTTCCATTTTTTTTTCTTGATAGAAAACTCCGTATTTTTCAATTCTTCATTTGAAATTTTTAAACGGATCCCTAGAGTTTACTTGGTGACGCGAGAATCAATATCGTAAAGATCCATCCCTGGGTTCTTAATGATCGGTGCAATGAGCAATTGAATTTTTTAAGCCAAGTCTTGGCTGACGCTTCGATTTAAGTTCGTTTTTGGACTCAATTTGGATAAGGATTCCATTTTTCAAGGTATTCTTAAGACGTCTCATACCTAGTCCTAGTTTAGCCGGAGGAATCCTTTCCTGAACCTTCTTCTTGACGGTTTCAAAGATCTCGTGTAATTCCGATGTTAATGAATAATTCACCCGAATTCGAAAGGTTGAGTTTCTTGCGCGTATTCTGATTCGCAAGCCTTGAGATATGTTCTTGATGGTACCAATAGTTTTCCAAACAAGTAGACAAGTTTACCTCCATAATTCAGTTTCCTCCCTTAAATCTGTCATACTTAAAAAAAAATATAAGGAGACGGTATAATTTGGTAAGAAGTATTCTCAGTCCTTTAACCTCAGTTACAATTGCAACTCCATCAGAACTTGTTATAATTTTCTCTCAGCAATCATATAGGGTATTTAGCAATAGTGTAAAAGTTAATTCTTAATATTATTAAAGAGTTTTAAATAATTATTTATTATTTTAATTGCATGTGTTAACCGAACACAGTATATATAATATAAAATAAATATAACTTATTTGCTCTTAATTTTAAAACCATAACTAATTACCTTTATCATAAAATATTATTATGGAAATATATAATCAAAATAGAACTGTATAAAAATGTCGTTAATTAAGAAAACTTACATAATTTACATGCAAATATAAATTACATAATTATGGCGATAATAGCAAAATATTTCCTGATTTTCTTCTTTAATTAACGATCCTATCACAAGAAATGTTTAGTTAAAAAGATTACACAAAAAACAACAATCAGAAACGGTTTAAAACCATTTTTTTATGATATGTTAAAAAAAAATTTAACTCAAAAATTTTATAATCATGCAAAATTTCATTATTCGTTGTAAAATTAAATGGGAAAAATTAAATTTAAAAAAATGAGTATATTGGTAAAATAGGTTTTTATATTCTTTTTTTTAACTGAAATTTTGATTCGAATATTTTAACGCTATAATTCGAATATTTTGGTCTGGATGAACTCTCTCCTACTTTCTTCATTTTTGATTAAGCATCTCGATTGATTAAACAAAATTGCAAATTATTTGTACTCTTAATTAAAATTATGATAAAAATAGTGCAACTAAATAACACCGAAGGGTAACTTGTGTTGAAAACATTTGTTTTATACTTAGAGTTGGCCTTGATTTTTGATTTGTCACTTGACCTTGCAGAATTTGCTTGAAAAGAAAGGCACGTGGTTAGTCTCAAGGGTATTATGGAGAAAATACGTCACTCCCTCGCAGATTGAATTAAGTAAAGAAAAGATAAATTTCTTTTTCTCTTCTTTTCTTTTTCCAGAGCGATGTTTTTTTTATTGAGATAATTTGCTTGTGTCCAAGATCAACCTTAAGAATACAGTAAACTTCAATAAAAAAATAAGTATACGTGCTATTTTAATTTAAATTATAGAGATGTCACAAGCACAAATTCAGATATAGAGAGTTCTATGCAACACATTTTGAAGACTAACCCACGTAGACCTACTGGAGTAAACCTACATAGAGAAACATCACCCTAAGTTTCATTCTAATTAACTTCGGACTTCATCATAAAGGCGATACTTTTACGAATTCATTTAGAATTTTTATTCAAAAATATTGTGTAAGCTAACATTATATTAGTATTTTATTTTTGTTAAAAGTAATGCATTTTTTGATTGTCTCTCTTTTTCTCTTCTTTTCTTAATCAATTTTTAGTCAGATAATTTTCTTGTGTCCAAGATCAACCTTAAGAATACATTAAACTTCAATAAAAAAATAAGTATACGTGCTATTTTAATTTAAATTAAAGAGATGTCACAAGCACAAATTTAGATACCTGATCTCAAAAGGAAAGACGAATTTATCAAGGAATCCGTTTTTATTTTTAACTTTGGTAAAACAGATGTTACGTTGCAGAAGAGAAGATACATGAATTGGCAGAAGGGTATATCAACCCACGGAGATCCAGGTCCTCCCTGTGTGCTCCAGGGAGAAGGTATCAAAATTTAATAAAGTATCATCATGTTATTGAAATTTAGTAAAATTTCAGATAAATTTATATTTAAAAGGTAGTTTCAAATTATTAAAAATGAAGATGAATAGGAGACCCACAATTTGTGAGCACACAGAATGTGGTGGGGGGGGGGAGAGAGAAAAAGGCAGCAACCATTGGTGAAAGCTCTATGGGAAATACTGGTCTATCTCCAAAAGACAGCGTTTCCTCTTTAACTGCTGCGAGAATCTCTACAGTGAACTCGCTAGGAGCTGAGCCCTAGAGATTTGGCAAAGGCCAAAGACAACCAAGAAGGCGCTTCAGTTGGAGACAGCCCAGTAGGCAAATGGCACAACAAACATTGTTATGATCACATCATAAATGTATATAGTTTCTTTTTTATAGTTATGATTTTGTAAATGCATTTAACTTATATTTAATATCTTATAGGAGAAATTCCGAAATGGCTGAAAGGCTCTCTTCTCAGAAACGGATCAGGATTACTGAAAATCGGTCCCGATCAATACAAACACCTGTTTGATGGAATGGCATTGGTGCACCGATTTGGTGTACAAGATGGTAAAGTGACGTACCAAAACAAATTTGTGAGAAGCAACGCATACCAAATCAACACGAAAGCCAACAGAATAGTAGCGCATGAGTTCGGCACACTTGGCGTACCTGATCCTTGCAAAACGATATTTCAGAGGTAATTTTCAAAAAAGAATATGCTATTATGAAAAAAGCACGTTAATTTTCTAGGCACTACACGTTAAATCTTCTTAATACCTATAAAAAATAAAAGCCACTTTCTTTCAGACTGAAATTACGCATAAAGTCATTACTGGGGAGGGCTTACCGTTTGAATGACGGGACTATCTACGTTATAAAATGTAATGACGTAACGTATCAATGTTTGCAAAATCGGCCATACAGTTCAATGAATAAGGGTAACGCATTGACAACACAAATATGCAAGCATTGAAACTTTTCAACAAAAAATTTCAATGCTTGCAGGAAATTCCGAATATTTTTACATAATTCATTTCTAAATATGTCGAAATTTTTTTGAATGGTTCAGAAATTATGCGCCTTGACCCTGCAAACCTTAAATGGCATTACCAGCTTGAGTAAAAGTAAAGATTGTTTTTATGCTATCCGGTACATACCTAAGAATTTGCTACTTGTACACAAAAGTAAAGATTGTTTTTATGCTATCCGGTACATACCTAAGAATTTGCTACTTGTACACAAACTATTCCAAGTTACAAAAATAACTCGGTTTTCGAGTTTTTATCATTCAGAGGCGAGCTATAGTGGTAAAAAGGTTTCTCCAAAACAATACAATCTACGGAAACATTAAAATACATCTTTAAAGCTTCATTTAACGCTCTCTTAAATTGCTAATTTAATGTAAACAACTATTTTTTAAATTCAAAATTTTTTTAAAATTTCAGGTTTACTAGTTTTTTTAAAGGTACTGGACTAACAGATAATGACTTAGTAAATGTCATTATGTATGCTAATGAACCATATGCTTGTACCGAGTCCAATGCTATTTGGAAGATTGATCCTGTCACATTAGAAAGCTTGGAAAGGGTAAGTAGATATACGTACTGTTTTCTTCTCTTTTAGCTGTTGTNCTTAGTAAATGTCATTATGTATGCTAATGAACCATATGCTTGTACCGAGTCAAATGCTATTTGGAAGATTGATCCTGTCACATTAGAAAGCTTGGAAAGGGTAAGAAGATATACGTACTGTTTTCCTCTTTTTTAGCTGTTGTAACCAGGGCCCAACTTAGCCTAATTGGGGTCCGGGGCAAAAACCTCTTTGGGGCCCTCCTCTTCTTCACTACTTCAGTAATGAAGAACCGAACTTTATAAACTTATTTAAATTTTTCGCCTGATTATAGATATATAACAAGAAATTTGACTAGAACCTAAAATAGCCATTAAGTCCCCCTTCCTCTAATAATCAGACGAAATATCGTTCTGCCATTTTATTGATTTTCTGACAATTCTATGATTTTCATGTAGAATGCAATTTTCTGACAGTTAACTTTGTCACCTAGCTGCGAAAAATTCATATCCTTGCTAACATTATGGTGGAATTAAGCTAAAGTTTCGCAATTACGATGGCTCAATTAAGCCAATCAGAAACCCATATTTTTGTCAACATATTGCATTTTGCGAAATTTAAAAATACAAGTTTTTAATTGGCAAAATTTGTCCATCGCAATTACGAAAATTTAGCTGAATTCCGCCCTAGAAAACCATGGATTTACTAAATTTGTATTCATTCTATAGATTAATGAAGAAGCTAACATAAAACTGACTAATATTAGAGTATGCTGATATTTTGTTTTAAAAAAAAGTTCACCAAAGACTGTAACGTAAAAGTAAACTTTCCATTTGATTTGGGGCCTTAGTTCAACACCTTCTAGAAAAGAACAGGCCTCAGCACGGGTTACCATAAATATCCTTTAGTAGTCCAAACGTAATGACATATTTCGTATTTTCAACCACTGCGCAGCTTAGTACCCCGAACGTAATGACATCTTTCTTATTTTTCATCTACTGTACAGTTAACTTCGTCACATCGGACTACTAAATTGATCCGTGCTGAGGCCTTCCTTTTTCTAGCAGGTTTAGTTTAGTCAGGCTCTGGTTGTAACGAAATAACGTAAATTAATAAGATAGATTAATTATAATAGCAGAGTTTATCGCTCATGGGCTGCAACAGCGGCACAACTCAAAAAATCATGTTTTGAGATGGTAAGTGGGTTTAAAGTTTTCATTGCTAAAGAAAATGCATAGGAAATGCTTTAGTTTGCTTAAACGAAGATTACCTTCAAGTTGAATTGTATTAGTACTGCTGCTGAAAGGCTGTGCATTTTCATATTTATTAGTCGACTGTTCTTAGTCCAAATCGTGTGTTTTTTGAGTTGTGCCACTATTGCAGCCCATGAGAGATATACTCGGTGAATTTTTTTGTTGTATTGGTAGTGAGATTTCTAACAACCACTATTCCTATGACCACTTATAATTTTATGCTAGAATATTGTGAGTTTGATTATAATAGCGATNAGATTTATAAGTTTAGAAGTGTTTGAACAAATAGTCGTATCGTTTCTGATATGAGTTCATTTGATTTAGCAGTTTATATTTAAAACTGTTAAATAAAAAAGAACAGTAGCACTATTTCATTTGTATAAATATCATGTAGATTTGATATATTTGACTTGTTTAAACTTTTATTTTCTTCTTAAATCTCCACTGCTTTTCAAGTACTAAATGTCCATCATTGCTATTCCTATTTTAACGTTACACCAGAAAAAAATTACACCAGAACAACTCACGCTACTTAATCAAAGAAATGAGCAGGGATGTAGTTGTGAAACTTACGATAAAGAAATCATCGTAATTCTTGTACCTAATGACAATTTTTAATGTTTATTTAATACTTTTCATCTATTTTGTAGGTAAATTTGAGTAGTTATCTTCCTGTCACTGCTGCTGTTGCTCATGCGCACGAAGGAACAGATGGCACAGTTTATAACGTAGGAAGCGTTTTTAAAATGCATCCACAGTACAAGATTTTAAAATTTCCCCCAAAGGGTAACTTTACTTCAACCATTTTCTAATAATATTACTTTTTACTTCTAAAATTATTATGAAATTTTCGTAAAAATCGTAGAGTATGAATCTTTTCGTAAAAATCGTATGTATGGAAAGTTTTGAAGCTAGTTATTATTGGAAATATTGTTAGTGACATACCAAAAAAATGATATTTTGAAATTCAATTAAATTTTTTAAATGTATAAAACAGTCAATGCTAGTACAAGGTCATTTTAAAATACTTACAGCAGTGCTATTAATAAAAATTTTTTTAAAAAAATAGTTCTTTTAGTAGTATAGTATTAGATCTTGGAGCAAGAGACTGTAAATTGTCATATTTCGTTTCATTCCAAATGTAAATACCTAAAAATAATTTTATTACTAAAATATCAATTGAAAAGTACAAGTGACGATTCAATAAAAATTATGAACTCAGCTTAAGATTAATTAATCAATTAAGAGGAAGCTATACCGCGTCCTCTTAATTTTTCGTCGCGAATTCTTTCTCCCTCATTACTAATTTGAAAGAAAGAAAAAGTAAGTTCAAGCAAACCTAGAGTAAGTTACCAAGTTGCTGAAAAAAATGCTTCAAAATATTAAAATGTAAACAAATTACAGGAGGAGAATTTCTCCGTTGCGCAATCCTAAGTTATCATTTAAAAATTTTCTATTCAGTATTTGTAACTTCATAGCTTACTCTAGGTTTATCTGGACTCACTTATTCTACACTGTAAATTTTAAATTAGTTTTGGAGGTGAAACACAATTTGCGATTAATAGTTTCGACCTTGGTATGGCGTCCTGTTAAGTACTAATTCCCTTCCACCTCCCCAACATGCTACGCAAACGCTATCTCAACGGACTAGGTTTTAAAAATTATTTCGCGCATAGAATTAAACGCAATTAGAAAACTCGATTATCTATCAGATAATTGAGTTTTATAATTGCGTTAAATATAAGTTTTAGATTCATTTTATAAGTTATCGAACTATCGCAAAATGCGTAAAAAGTGAAACTAATACTATCTTCGATCATTCTCTTGACTAAAACTATTGGGACCCAATTTTTCAGATTGCGACTACTCTCCCCAAATATTTAAAAATCTTAATCTGTTAGCAAAAAAGTATTATTTATTGAGGTAATCAAATTAAAAAATCCGGCATAAAAACTACTTTAGTTTAGCATCAGTATATGAGCTGCAATAGCTATACAACTAAAAAAAACATGTTTTGAGATAAGTGGGTTTAAAGTTTTCATTGCTAAGAAAAATGCACAAGAAATGCTATAGTTTGCTTAAACGAAGATTACCTTCAAGTTAAATTATGAGTTGTGCTAGTATTGTTGCAGAAAAGAATGTGTATTTTTATATTTACACCTGTTCTTAGTCCAAAACGCTTGTTTTTCGAGTTGTGCCACTATTGCAGTCCTTGAGCGATATAAAGGCATGACCGTTTGAACTATTCAGTGGGGCATCATTAGAACTAAAGTTATTCAGATAGCAATTTTTTTTGTCATGTTGTACTAATAGTATATTAGTATGCTTTTGATAAGAACATTAAAATAATGAATTTTATCCAACCATTTAATTGTAGAAAAAGAGTCTGATAACACATTTGAAAAAGCTTCAGTTGTTTGTACCATACCGTCTTCAAAATACTTTTCCCTCAGCTATCATCACAGCTTTGGTATGAGCGAAAATTATTTTATATTTGTGGAACAACCTCTTCAGTTATCTTATACGAAGTTAGCTGTGTCTTCTTTAATCACCAAATCATCAACGTTTGCTGATGCTCTCTCCTGGAATGATAGCCAGCCAGTGAGTTACATTCATTTGAATCAATCTTATTTTCAATAATCTTCTTTTTATCACTTATGTTACACCATTATTCAATGGCGCAATTAATTTAATATATTAGTTTTTACAAATCGCCTAATCAAATTCAGGTTTTTTTTCTTCTTCTGAATATTATTGCGAAAGATTTGACACTTGGCAATATTATTGGGACAGGTGAATTGTAAAAATAATAATCAAATCGCAATAATCAAATCAATAACAATAATCAAATCGCAATAAAAAAAAAGAAGAAAAAGAGAAGAACTAAGACAGTTAAAATTTATGTTTACTGTTCTTGAACTAAACTATAAAAAAAAGTTTAAATAGTTCTACAAAAAAGTTTTTTTTTTATTATTTTACTTCAAATTATTTTTATTTAAATAATAATTTTTTTTTTGCTATTTCTTTAATTATTTTGCTTTGTTTTAAAGACTGTTTATATAATTATAAATGGTTTGTACAGTTTAGTTTTATTTTCTTATTCATAAATTAGATTTACTTAAAAAAAAAACTCGTACAAAAATGAGATTATTATGGAAGTTTAAACTAAAGTTTAAATTATGATGGTCGCAGAAAAATATATTGAATTTTTTGAAATTGAATCAGTTAAGTTTAATTTAATAAAGTGTTTAAAAGTATTATACTTTAAAATGAAACATAGGTGTTAAGCGAATTTGATTGCTAGAAAAATGTTCTTAAAAGAAGAGAAAAAAAGAGTTCTTAAAAAGAGAGAGTTAGAGTTCTTAAAAACGAGTTCTTAAATTATGCTATTTTTCTAAGTTATGCATATAAATATTAATAAGATTCGCATTAGAATCTAATTATGTGAAGATTGAAAGTGTTTAGTATTTTGTTTGGTTTTATGGCTAGTGACATCAAGATAAAAATAAGCATTTTGATAAAAAAAAAAATAAAAAAAGATCTAGTTAGATTCAGTTTTTAGATATTGTATGTACTCGTATGTAAATAGTTATATTTCATTGTATTTATTTTATGTGAAGTTAAATTATAGTATTTATTCACATTCTAATTTTATTTTGAATATTTTAGTTTGATATCTAAATTGAGTTACAAGTGAATTGTCTACCAATGTTTACTGCAAGAGTCGAAAAATAATTTAGTAACTTTAAGTTATAAAGTTAAATATTATACATCACTTCTAATGTAAAAATTGTATGTTGCATTTAATTTGACAGTTAGAAAATTTAGTTTTAAAATGGACCGGGATAGCCTGGTCGGTAGGGTGCTGGACCCATGTCCGACAGTTCGTAGGTTCGAACCCCGGCGGTCGAAGACTCCCCGTGTAGTTGGTGACTGATGCACGTAAAAATTCTGTAGAGTCGCAAAGTCCCCCATGTTCCCATAACAAACCAATACCTCTGGGGGTACTAGATTGGACATCGATCGTTCTCTGATTCAGGTCAAAATTACGATCTGTGGATGAATGAATGGATGCCTTATAAACAGGTGTGACGTATGATGCGGCGGAAGTCGAATTCTTGGCCATAGATGGCGCCACTGAAAAACAAGAAGCGCCCCTCTGCCTTAAATCTGCTCGGTTTCACCACGCAGGCTTTCTAGAATGGCAAGTGGCATTAGAACCAACCAACCTATTTTAAAAGTGAATTGTTTTGATTGTAACATAATGCATTGGTTTTAACCATAAGTTTAAAGAAATACACAAAATACAAAGTTCATAAATAACTTTTCCTTTGTTTTCTCTGGAAAAGTTCTTCCAAGGGGTGAGGAGTTATAAAGTCTAAAAATAGTAAAAATTATCGGGTTAGCAAAAGCACGAATAAAATAAATAAAAGCACGAGATTTCATGAAACATCAGAGAGTTTTTGATTTTTTAGAACATAGTTTTGGTTTTCGAATTTGATTTTTTATTGCAACAGGCTTTTTTATTCTACAGGCTTTTCTATATCTAATTGCAAGATTATTATTAACCCGTTACAGCTAATTTAATGTCATTACTGTATTTGTAGTTGTGAAATCTGGAAACCTTTTGCCTCCCCATTTTCAAAGCAAGTCACTGCCATTTTTTTCCCATGAGTCACGTCTTTTTCTTGATACGAAAAATTTACGCAAAAAGCAAAGAAAATTTGGGATTTGCCTAAAACAGAGAAAGAAGCAGCCAGATTCTTTCAAGGGAAAGGCGTTTTAGCTGAAATCGCAATTTGTGATAAGAATCATGAAATGCGAAGATGAAATTCAAGGGCGTTGCAACCTTTCATCTTGTCCGCTGTAAAAGAAACCGTAAAGGCACATGGTTTCAGTCATCGAAATTGAGCTTTTTGAAGAGTTTATATATTGTTGGAGTGAAGAATTAACTTCAGTTATATGATGTGAAAAGCAGTTGGAAATTAGACACGGAACAATTGTGTAGACTCATGCATGAGGTTTGTGTGAATTTTTTGCTTAAACGTGAACAACGGAAAATAGGAGGACCTGGCATGATCGTCGAAGTGGACGAAAGCGAAAAAACAAGGCGGGTAGGATTCTATCACAACAATGGATATTCGGTAGAGTCTGTCGGAAAACGAACGAATGTTTCCTTGTGGAGTTGAAAAACCGATCCACTAACACTTTATTGAAGGCAATTAAGAAAAATATCAAGAAAAAAACTATAATATATTCCGATTCATGGAAATTATACTGACTAGTAAGCTAGAAGATGAAAGTTTCGAACATTTCAAAGTGAATCATAAGTACAACTTAATCGATCCGGAAACTTGGACGCACAAGCAAAAAATGGAGTGGCTGTAGAGCAGCGCTAAATGGTGAAATAAGAAACACAGAGGAACGGCCCGCTATCATCCCGAAAGTTATCTTGGGGAATTTATGTGGAGAAGGCACACGGAGGACCCTTTTGAAAATATTTTAGGTGTGATATTAAAATGTTTATGTCTCTGAAGTAAAAAAAGAAAAAATTGAACCATTTATTAACAGTTTTTTTTAATGTGTATGCTGTGTGTTGCGGCCAATAAAGTCTGCTTGGCGAGATTTGCGCCGGTATAATGGAAAAGTACCGTACTTTTTAATTAAGTAGTAAAAAGAGTTGATGGGCACATTGTACACGGTATTGGGAAGTGAAAAAGGTGGTCAGAATCTTAAGCATTACTTCCTAGGAAAGTGAGAAATTGTTTATGAATTATTTTACACTGAGAATGCGACAAAACCCAAATCTACAAGAATTATACAAGGAATTATTAAGGTTCAGTTATATGTACGTAACAACGACAAACACGTAACAATAAAAACAATTTTGTACGTATACGTAGTTACACAGAGATTACGTAAATTCGTGAAATATGAAATAAATTTCTAAGCTTTCTTTTTTTCGTATTCATTATTTTTCCGTATATTTGTCTCACTCAATTTGCTGAATTCAATGAGACAAATTTTAAGTCGATACAATTATAAATGTTAATTAATGAAGAAAGAGTTTTGTACTTATATTTGTTCACGCGTTTTTAATCTACAATCTTTTTTTTTTCTTTTAGTGTCGCTTCCACGTCGCACGTCGATCTGATGGGGAACTGCTGAACACCGTGTACCTCTCTAAAGGTTTTTTTGTCTTTCATCATATCAATGCTTATGAAGAAGATGATCAGCTTGTAGTTGATCTTTGCGTTTACGACGATGGAGAGATTGTGAATAAGCTTTACATAAAAGCTCTTGAAGATTTCTTTAAAAATAATCCCCATTGCCCTAATGGTATTGTAAATTCACGGACGAAGAGATTTGTTCTACCTCTTAAAGTAGAAGGAAAAAACAAGGTACGTTTGGTGTTATATTTATGCATAAAAACATATACATATTTGTACATATAAACAAACCAATCTAAATTCAATTCTTTATCTTTTCTGATTTCTTTAAGCATCGAAAATTATACTGAAATTACTTTTTTATACTCTAATATCCATGATGCAAGTTAATTGAATTGAATGTGGGGTTTAAAGGCGCAAAAAAGAACAGGCTACGCCAAACAAACGGTTTTCTTTCAACAAATGTAAGAAAAAAGCATATTTGTTTTGTCAAAATGCATTGTTAAAACTATGCATAACACACAAAACATCCAGGAGTCAATTAAATCAGATAAAAGTGTAAATCGGATAAAATTGCATAAAACAGGTTAAAACATTACATTGTAATGAAATACAAAGCGATGACGTAAGTTAAAGTTCTCCTGATGTAGTAAAAGAGTTCTACAATTAGCACACTGCACAAAAAAAAAAAAAAGAATTCAAACCTAAATGGTTTGAGTTAGTGATGTAATTTTTGGTACACGATCGATTTTCCAGTACGAAGTTAGTCACAAAACTGTAAATTTTTTTCAACAACATAATTTTTGTTATCAAATTTGGATTTTTTTGAACTACGAAATGTAACCGCAATCATTAAAATCAACCTAATAGTTAAACCAAATCGAAAATTTCAGACCGTTTAGTTAAGGAGCAGCTAACATTTTGGCCCATTGACTTGGCTTGAATTTAATTGAATGCAGTGAAATGTGGCAGAAAACAAGCGGTTTTTCGAATGATAGTTACATATTAATCTTAATATTAAATTTTCGCAAATACAAATTTATTTTACAAGAAATTTATCTTATTAAAATATGTAAAATTTATAAAACCGTATTAACACACAAATGCATTCGAAAGTAATTTAATTAATAAAAGTGTAAATTTGTTAAAATTAAAATGGGTAAAAATAGTACGTAAGTTATAAGATACAAAGTAAATAAAATAAGATAAAAACAGTTAGATACAGTATAAACTATCAATAACGCGGAGAAGGCAAAATTGTCAGGATGATAGGCTTCCTCCAAAAATTATTTATACATAAAATAGAACTAACAAAAACGGTGCGACAATATTGGTTAAAGCATGGGCACAAAGCATTTTAACATTCAAACTAAATTACCCCAAATAAATGCTGTATATTTTTCTATAATTTTATTTACTTTGTAAATATTCTCAACATTTATGATTTTAGGATGAAAATCTTGTAAAATTGCCAAACACAACAGCTACAGCTAAGAAATTGGAAGATGGTACAATTTTCTGTACCGACGAATTACTAACAGGTGCTGCTTCCTTTTTATTTTAATGCTTTAACATTTTTATTGTTTCTTTTTAACAAAAATAAAATACAAGAATTACAGAAACTTTAATCTCCAATTGATTACATGTAATTTACATTGAACTAAGGTAAACCAACCAGTGAAAGAACACACCTCAGTGAATGAACATCAGATAGATATTTTTTTATAAAATAAGATTTTAATAGTAATCAAGTTCGGGAAGAGAGAAAAATAATTTGAAAGGAAAAGAAACGAGCCAACTTATCGGAAAAGTAGGATAGGCACTCAAATATATTTTAAGGCCAGAACTTCTGATGCTTGAATAGCTAATAAGTCTCAACAAAAATAATTTGAAATATAAAATTTTGATATAACCCACAAATGTTAAAATTATTTTCAGATGTATGGTTTACAGAATTACCGAGAATAAATTATGAAAAATACAATGGAAAGAAGTACAAATACTATTATGCTGTTGCAACAAATGGAAAAACTTCGGAGAATTGTTTGGTAAGATTTAAATTTTGTAGTAAAATAGAATTTGACAATATGTTTAATAAAAATTAAGTCAGATCCATCTTTTTATAGATTAAAGGAGATGTTGAAAACAAAACATCCATTTCTTGGTTTGATGAAGGAGCTGTACCATCAGAGCCTGTATTTATTTCTGATCCTAACTCAGAAAATGCTGATGAAGACTCAGGTACAATGATTTTATTAAAAATAATGGTTCTCAATCCTAGATTCAGAAGGCGATGAGGTTTTTACTGAGCAAAAATTTAAATTGGGCACAGCATACCCTTCAACTATTACTGAATTTCCATATAATAATTTAGTCTACCACTACATATAATTAGTTTAAGCAGATATATAAAAGTAGTTTGGTGGTATTGTCACGTTTCGAACTGCTTATTTGTTAATAATTATGAATAAAAAATAAATAATAATAGATAAATGAAGTAATATATTTTCTTCATTTGTTCGTATATGTTATTACCTGTCCGTGTTATCCCTGTTTTGTGCTATCCTTTCTACCTTCTTTTTCCACAATATTATTTAACTATCTAACATCAAGTTTACTAACCCAAATAATTTTAACATCAATGGCCTTTGATTCAGTTTGTAATCATATCATTTACAGAGGTGGCCTTTCTGACCAGGTACGCCAATTACTAGTACCCCGGTGCACCAATTACTAGTTTCCACAGTTCATTGTGACGTTTTTAAATTTAATGAGAAATCGTTTGTTTTGAAATTTTCTGACTCAGATTAAAATTGGAAAAAATCCTTCGCAAGAACCTCAAATGTTGGAGGGTATGGTAAAATGAATAATAGCAACTTAAACAATTATAGCTCAAAATATTTCACGCTTTAAAAACCAATTTTGATGTATTAGACGGTCAACTTCAAACATAATAATTAATTAGGTCAACTAAAATCAATCATAAAATCGTGATTTGAATAAACATACTGTTCTTTAATGAATATAGAATTTTAATCATCAAAATAAAGAGTGTAGCCACAATCTGAATACTATAATCTCAAATGGTCTAGATCAGGCGAATGTATAGGCTCCTTAATCATCATTGCACTTTTTGCTACACCTAGGGAAGTTTTGAAAGCCATTCCAAAACATTTTGCACAAAATTATAAAATGAGCCTACCCAAAGATAATTTCATGCAAACAATAATTTAAATAATTATTTTATTTATTAATGAGCATTCTCAACCTTGCACTATGCTCAGACTGGTTATCAATTATTATTATTTATTTAAGTACGTTTGTTTATTGAACTGTTGAGTGTTTAGATTTTAAAATAAATAACTTGTCACTATTTATACTCATTTTGTTATTTAAATAATATTTAGCTATTTCTAAGACTTTCCACTATCATTATTCTATATTAGAGAGATATTTTAATTTGCTTATCAAAAAAAAAAAAAAAAAAAAAAAAAAAAAAAAAAAAAAAAAAAAAAAAAAAAAAAAAAAAAAAAAAAAAAAAAAAAAAAAAAAAAAAAAAAAAAAAA
>NC_092213.1:57956790-57967855 GCF_043381705.1 Parasteatoda tepidariorum
TTTCTCCAGATTAAAATTTATAAAAAATTATTTGCGTTCAACAATGAATCAAGATCGTTTGGCATCTCTCGCACTTATGTCTATTGAATACGACATTTTGCGTAGTTTGGAATTCGACAGCATAATACAAGATTTCGTTGAATCCAAAAATCGCAAAAAAGTAATATATTAGATCATAAGATTCTGCAAAATAATTTATTACCGAAAAATATTATATTTTTATTTGTATCTTCATAATTTTGTGCAAAATACACTTGTTGTTTTTAAAGCTAAATTATTTTTGTCAACAAATTTTTTTCTCCCAAGTTTTTCGCAGGCCCCTGAATTTCGTAGGCCCTAGGCACGTGCCTAGTGTGCCTATAGGTTAATCCGGCCCAGCGTATATGTTATTACCTGTCCGTGTTATCCCTGTTTTGTGCTATCCTTTCTATCTTCTTTTTCCACAATATTATTTAACTATCTAACATCAAGTTTACTAACCCAAATAATTTTAACATCAATGGCCTTTGATTCAGTTTGTAATCATATCATTTACGGAGGTGGCCTTTCTGACCAGGTACGCCAATTACTAGTACTCCAGTGCACCAATTACTAGTTTCCGCAGTTCATTGTCACGTTTTTAAGTTTAATGAGAAATCGTTTGTTTTGAAATTTTCTGGCTCAGTTTAAAATTGGAAAAAATCCTTCGCAACAACCTCAAATGTTGAAGGGTAAGGTAAAAGGAATAATAGCAACTTAAACAATTATAGCTCAAAATATTTCCCGCTTTAAAAACCAATTTTGATGTATTAGACGGTCAACTTCAAACATAATAATTAATTAGGTCAACTAAAATCAAACATAAAAATGTGATTTGAATAAACATACTTTTCTTTAATGAATATAGAATTTTAATCATCAAAATAAAGAGTGTAGCCACATTCTGAATACTATAATCTCAAATTGTCTAGATCAGACGAAAGTATAGGCTCCTTAATCATCATTGCACTTTTTGCTGCACCTAGGGTTTTGAAAGCCATCATCATCAGTTAGTTTTGAAAGCCATTCTAAAACATTTTGCACAAAATTATAAAATGAGCCTACCCAAAGATAATTTCATGCAAACAATAATTTAAATAATTATTTTATTTATTAATAATGCCATTTGTGATTACATCCCAATGATGAGCATTCTCAACCTTGCACTATGCTCAGACTGGTTATCAATTATTATTATTTATTTAAGTACGTTTGTTTATTGAACTGTTGAGTGTTTAGATTTTAAAATAAATAACTTGTCACTATTTATACTCATTTTGTTATTTAAATAATATTTAGCTATTTCTAAGACTTTCCACTATCATTATTCTATATTAGAGAGATATTTTAATTTGCTTATCAAAAAAAAAAAAAAAAACAATGAATGAAGGTGGAGAAAGCTGAAAGAAAATACTTACTTACCTTTATACTTACTTAATTAATACTTACCTTTCAACTGAAGAATCTCTATTTTTTTCCAGCAATCAAAAAAGTTCTGATGTTTTTAATCCCTGTGTTTCTCATTAGAGAGTTTCATCCAGACATTGTTTCTGTTTATAATTAAATCTTATTATTTTCGAAAAATATTTAAATTAATCAAATTAATTCTTATTATATTCGAAAAATATTTAATATCTTCCAATATCAACGATCTGAAACAAAACATTCGTTTAATTCATAAGTTGTGCAATTGTTTTCGATGCTCCTCTTTTTATTGAAAAATTTATTAGTTTTGAGTTTTTGGCACAAGAGACTAAGAAGCAGGCTATACAACACCTAACACTTGGTTTATATTTTGAGAACAATTTAAATTTTGATTACTCATCACTGTCTGTAGGGAGCTAGATTTCGATGAGGGATCGAAAAATGTGTACTAATTATTTTGGCACACTTATTATATTTATTATTTTCTGTTACAGGTGTTCTATTGGCTTCACTTACGTATGAAGGGGATGAAAACAAAGTTTCCTTGCTTGTTTTGGATGCTAAAACTATGAAGGAAATTGGAAGAGCAACATTTCATGCGAAATCTTCTGTTCCTGGAACATTTCACGGAATATTCGTGGATAAAGTTTAAATTGCATATAAAGCTCTATAAACATGCAACATATTTTGTTCCAGAATTATTTTATAATATTGAAAATAATTTTTTTAAATGTGTATTTGAAAGCAAATGTATTTTTGTACTGCTATTGTAATTAATAAAATTGAAATATAACGATTATAGATGTATATAAAGATGTATGGGATTCCTAAAAATGTTAATGAGTTCAGCCCGGCAACCTGTTCTTTTGGAACTGAGAGGTTTTAAATTCTTCTTTTGTATTTGAGTTCCGAGTTCCTATATATATATTTTTTTTATTACTTGGCTACAAATATAACGAACGTTTGTGCAAAACACTAAACACTTATAAATTTTCAAAGTACAAGTATTTGACGCATAATATAATACTAAGCAAATTTATCACATGCATAGTCACGTACAATATATATGTGTGTGTGTAAGGGAGATAGAGAGCCTACTTCTACTCTAAGTGAGAGGAGAGACTCAGGCATTCTTTGTGAATCATTGTGTCGGAACGAAACTGAAAAAGCCTGTGTGGCAAACAAAAAGACTTTTATTTACTATTATCATAAAATGTCTGTGTGACAAATTTTAAATCTACAATAAGTTTATGTTATTTTTCCAAAGTTATTAAATTTATTTGTTATGTTTAACGAACTGGTTATTTCGTATTAGTATACTTTGAAGTAGCTCGGTCTGCATCCCTGATATTTTGATGTCAGAAGAGTTCGTTGTAATTGGATAAAGGAAAATTACGAATTTGTGAGTACTATGTTTTCTGACTATCATTCAGTGTGATTAATAGAGAAAAATAAAATAATGAGCTTCTTGTCCAGATCTAGAAAGGAAGATCTGTTAAAACTAGCAGAAGAATTAGGGGTTACACTTCCTCCTAGTTCTAAAATTATCAATATAACACAGCTAATTACTTCCGATACTAAATATGATGAAATATTTACGAAAAATGTGTTCGAAAATGTTGTTTCGGAACGCTTGGAACAAGCTACTGCCGAAAAAGAAAAATTAGCATAGGAAATTCAGCTTGAAAAGCTTAAAGGGGAAAATTTAAATCGGCAAAACGGAACTCCGACTCCAGCAACAGGAACATTAAAAACAAATGACTTGTATAAACTAATTAAAAGTTTTGATGCCAACGTAACCGATATCAGTACTTATTTACAGCTATTTGAGCGACAAGCAAGCAGAATAAATATAAATAAAATTGAATTCGTCACGTATTTAATGGAACTTCTCCCACTGAGCATTGTTCAAATAATTGCTCAAGAGCCGGAACAATTAACTGCAGACTATAATTTTGTTAAAACTTTGCTTCTGAAACGCTTTATTTTTTCCCCGGAACAATTCCGTCAGAAATTTTCTTTCCATAGAAAAGAAGTAAATGTTTCTTGGAGAGATTTTGCATATCAATTAAACCACTATTTTGACGAGTGCATTAGCGGTTTGAAAATAAGACTTTGACAAGCTAAAAGAATATATGGTCGTTGACCAAGTAAGAAGAAAATTACCGTCAGATATTCGCGAACATTTATTGGATGATTTACACCAAATAACTGAATTAAGTGTACTGATTGATAAGCTAGAAACATACGAAAACGCGCAAATAATAAGAAAAAAAGTAGACACCTCTAATAAGAATTCAATCTTTAAAACCAAAACATTTCCAATTCAACAAAAATTCGATATCTTCCTTTTCTTCTGGTTTGAATTATCCGAATCAAAATAAAGATATGGCTCATATAAAATGCTATAACTGCTACAATTATGGGCATATAAGTGAAAATGTGATCAATTAATCAAAAAGTGTAGAAATTGTAATAAATCAGGTCATTCCAGTCATGAATGTACCGAAAGAAACGTACAAATAATTCAACTAACTCGTATTGATAAAAATATTGTAATATTTAACAGTAAAATTAATGCAATTATAGACACAGGCAGTGAAATAACCATGTGTAGTGATGTATTACATCAAAAATTTCCTCCTATCCCCCTCTAATTGTCCAATATTATTTTATCTGGAATAAGCAAAGAGCCTATTTCCCCATTGGTTGGTTTAATACAAACATAGATATAGATAATTTTATGCGTAATGCTAATATTTATGTTATTGATAAAATGCAATTCGATTTTATAATCGGTATGGATGTGCTTAATTGTTTAGACATCAATTTTGCTAAAGGTAAATTATTTGTTAAAAATGCATCTATCCCCGAAACAGTTAACGTTAATACAATCATAAACCGCCTCTCTTTCAAATTGTTTTTATTCTTCCGATATTTTTCAGTCAAATAAATATTCAAATAATTTAGAAGCTTTTTCTTTCTTAACTCAGATCTCAAATGTCATTGATCATAATGAATACGAATTATGGCATATACTGAATAAGAAATTAAAGCAGGATTTAACTCTTTTGATTAATAATTATAAGCCATTGCAAATTAAAACAACAAATATTAAGAGGAATATAATATTAACAAATGAAATTCCGATAGCTCAACATGTGCACCTTTAGTTTTATGCAAAAAAAAAAAAACGATAATTCTACAAGTGTTTGTGTACATTTTCGTAAATTGGACAAAAAAATTGTTCGAGATCGTTTTCCCCTACCCCTTTTAGAAGATGTAATTGATCAGTTAGGTGAGGCTACAGTATTTAGCAGTTTAGATTTGAAAGCAGCTTTTCATCATGGCGATGAAAAGCTGCTGAAAATAGTCGTAAATACACTTCATTTATTACACATAACGGACAATACGAATTTCTAAAAGTACCCTTTGGTTTAGCAAATAGCCCTGGTGTTTTTCAAAGGTATATTGTGCATGTGTTTCGAGATCTTAATTAGAGATAAAACTTTAGTGATTTACCCAGATCAGGGATAAGCAGCATGCGGCCCGCCAAGCATTTCTAAAATTGAATTTATTTTATCCGATTTACCGATTTAAAATTTAATTTTCAGTGCTCCTAGCACGCAGGGCTATCTACACTTTCATCGAATAGTGAGAAAACAATAAGGGAGGAAAGGGGGTCAGGGGGCGTGCAGGCGTTCTGCATATAAATGAGATAAACAGTTTAGAATTAGTTGGCGCCAACACGGGCGCAGTCTGGGTTAAATATATACACATAATAAAGTGATTACATTGAACAATAAATACGCATATGATGAAATTAAAACTGAATAATAATTAGAGAATATATACAAATAACGAAATAATTACATATGTACATCGAAGAGCGTTTGAACGTGGAAATTTGAAAGGCCCTTTTTAGGGCCATTCACCCATCGTATTGCTAAAAAATTATTTATAATAAAATGGTAGTACATACTTAATCGAAATTTTTTTTGTGACGAGTTACTCACTTGTCGGCGACTTGTTCAAACATGCAATACGAACGCGCCGCGTCTGTGCTTGTTTGTGTTTGCTTCTGTGGCGGCAGCACTTGCAACCATCTCTGTGTTGTAGCGCCACCTATAGACTGGCTTGCCGCAGTTAGAAAGTGAGGCTGAAGCGGAAACACTTGTCTGTGAACACTATCAGATAAAAACACTCTACCGGCCAATTCCTGGCGAATGACACACGTTGTTATGTCTGAAAGTTATAAGTCGTTGATATTGCAATTAATGCTAGAAATGTATAATTATAATGCGTAAACCTGTTGATTATAAATAAATGTGCGTTCCGTGATAAATGCATTTTATTGATTCATTCGAGGCACTCGACCCTTCTGTCACACAATCAGTCAAACTGGTAAGCTGTTAACTAGCAATTCTTGTGTCTCTTGAAAGGCGTGAGTGCAATCCATAATAGCATGTCGGAAAAGCAAACAAAAAAACGAAAGGTTGCGATTGAGCACAGGCATTTCCGAGAAAAGTGGAAATTTGATTATTTTTTCACTTTCATCAAAGATAAAGCTACATGCTTAATATGCTCAGAGACTGTGTCGACATTAAAAGAATATAACATAAAAAGGCATTACGATACAAAACATGAACAACAATATAAAAACTTAACAGGACAACTCCGGATAGATAAGTTTAATAAAATGGAGAAAAACTTGGGAAACCAACAGGCGATTTTTAAAAAAAATCAAGCTATTTTACCAAATACGGCAGTAAAGGCTAGTTTTGTTGTCAGTCAAATACTGGCAAAAAAAATGAAACCCTTTGCGGATGGAGAGATGATTAAAGAATGTTTGACTGCTGTTGCAGAAATAGTATTTCCTGATAAAATAAATATTATTTCAAACATTAGTTTTCACCATTGCAAGGAGAATTGAAGACTTGTCCGAGAACATAGTAACAACGCTTCGTGAACGCATTGCAAAATTCGAATACTGTTCTTTTTTTTTTTGGCACTTGATGAGAGTTGCGATATTAGCGATACAGCACAACCTGCTATATTTTTAGGTGGTATTGACACCAAATTTAATATTCCCGAAGAATTGTGTTCACTGATTCCAATGCAAGGGACTACAACCGGCAAAGACCTGCACGATGAACAAAAGGCTGTGTTTGAAAAATTTTCAATTTCATTAGAAAAGATTATTGGTATATCGACAGATGGATCACGTGCAACGTCAAGCATGAAGGTAAGAGTATCGGGAAGGTTATTTCAAGACATTAAGAAGGTCACGGGAAGGGAAATATTCGTTAACCACTGCATAATTCACCAGGAAAATTTGTGTTTCGAAAAGATTGAGTTTGCCAAATGTCCCAGTACCAATAACTAAATTAATCAATTTTATAAAGTCGTGCGCGTTAAATCACCGTGAATTTAAAGAATTCCTGAAAGATTTAGAAACTGAATATGGCGACGTGTTTTTTAAAACCGACGTACGTTGGCTTAGTAGAGGTGCAATGCTAAAAAGAGTATACAACTTAAAAAGCGATATACAATTGTTCGTGGATATGAAAGGATATGCCTTTCCTCATTTTGGTAATAAAGAATGGATGTTCGATTTTTGGTTTCTTATCGACATGACTTAGCATCTCAATGGTCTTAATGTGGAACTTCAAAGCAAAGGACAGTTTATTCACAATTTGTATGATAAAATTCAGGACTTTGAGCGAAAATTAAAATTGTGGAAACAACATTTTTTGCAGAATAATGTGTCTCATTTTGAAAAAGAAAACGTTACTACTTCTCAAAAATACGCACAATATATAGACATTTTAATCAACAAATTTCAATTACGATTCCAAATGTTCAAAGCTGAGAAGACAGCGGTTACCATGAAAATGTTTTCCTCGCCATTTAATATCTATGTGGATACAGTTCCAGAAGACTTTCAAATGGAAGTGACTGACATGCAGAATAATACCGATTTAAAAAATGTATTTCATCGAAAATTTTTATAAATCGTATGTGAGCCCTCAGAAATTTTCGCTTTTGACGAAAAATGCAAAGCAAATGATGTCTCTGTTCGGAAGTACGTATGTTTGAGAACAATTATTTTCAACCATGAAATTAATCAAAAATGACCACCGATCAAGACTGAGTGATGCACGATGAGAAAGCTGCGCACTTGTAGCTACCTCATCAATTCCGGCTGATATTGATCAGCTTGTATCGAAAAAACAGTGCCATATTTCTCATTAAAAATTTTAAGTAAATTCGTTTTATTGTTCTTTTCTTGTTTGTATATGAAATCGTTACTTTTTTTTTCAATTTTATATTTTTTTATTCTAATGTTTAGTACAAATAAAGTTTTGTAAATTATTAATAAGTGTTACCTTATATGCGGCCCACCAAAAAATTTTAAAATTTTTATTGGCCCGTTAATTAAAAAGGTTGCTCACCCCTGACCTAGATGATATTTTTATTCCTGCTAAAGATGAAATAGAAGGTTTCACTAAGTTACAACGTGTTTTACAAATGGCTTCTGAGTACGGATTAGAATTAAATTTTAAGAAACGTCAGTTTTTGAAGCGGTCGATAGAATGCCTAGCAGGGATGGCGAACCAATGGCACGCGTGATATTTATGGCACGCGACCCAGTATTTGGACACGCCACCGATCACAATTTGTTATTACACAAATGTTATTACACTATGAAGCATATGTAACAATTGAATTAAAATTACCCCCAACCTAAAACACATAAACAATTAATGAATTTCCTTAGATTAACAGGATATTTCCGTAAATTTATTCCAAATTACAGTATAATAGCCCAACCTATCAGTGATTTGCTTAGAAATAATGCTGATTTTAGATTCGATAATGAACATAAAGCTTTTCAAAAGCTCAAGATAGCCTTAACGAATGACCCAGTCCTTCATTTATATAGACAAAATTCTGAATTAGAACTTCATGCGGATGCTAGTAGTTTTAGTTTCGGAGCAGTTCTTCTTCAAAAAGCAGATAATGGTAAATTTTATCCAATCCATTATTTCAGTAAAAAAACGTCCCAACAACAAGAGAAATATAGTAGCTATGAATTAGAAACTCTTGCCATAGTTGAAGCGCTAAAAAAATTTCGAAACTATTTCTTAGGTGTGAAGTTTAAAATTATAACCGATTGCGCTGCTCTTCAAAGCACAATGAATAAAAAAGAAATTATCCCTAAAATTGCGCGGTGAGCGTTGTATCTTGAGGAATTTCACTTTGATATGATACATCGGCCTGCTACACAAATGAAGCATGTTGATGCCTTAAGCAGAAATTTTGCTCTTATAATTCAGCATGATGAGGTAACCATGAAAATAGCAGCTGCCCAAAAAGAGGATGAGCAAATAAACACTATTAAAACATTAATTGNAGAGTTTAATGGCACAAAATCCAAATGTGGACATGCTGCGCCAAACAATATGTTTATACATGTCAAAATTGAAGTGCATACTTATTTTCCTAAATATAATTAAAAATTGATAAAATCATATACAAACAATCAACGGTAATATTGGAATAAAATCACGTCAAAGTTAAAACACAGTAAAATAGTATAAAAGAAAGAATATCCTTCTAAAAATGAATAAATTCATGAACAGAATAAACTTATATACAATTTAAAATGCCAATAGCATGTAGAAATGCAAAAATGTTCGGATGATGAGAGTCACCTAACAAATCTCCCATAGATAAAATAGAACTGCCAAAAAAGGCAAGACGATGCCTGTTAAAATACGGGCAAGTGATTAAAATATGGTGAATCGAAAGTAAAACATCACAAGTGTTGCATTGAGGAGGTGGTTCACCAAACAACAAATGTAGATGGGTCAGTCTGGTGCGTCCGTTTCGCAGACGGGTAAGCTTAACATCTGCACTACGTAGTCGCAACACAGGGAAGGGTTCCAAATTTGACTTATGAGCGTGCAACTTATTATTCACTTGGTTATCCCACTGCTGCTGCCATAAAGATTTTATATACTTTTTAATATGTATTTTTACATCTGAGAATGGTATAGATAAATTTAAAGTAGTAGTAGCAGATCGCGCTGCTGTGTCGGCTAAATCATTGCATGGGATTCCAACGTGACTTGGAACCCAGCAAAATAAAATATCGAAACCATTTTTATGAAGATTAAATAGCAAATGCTGTATAAAACACAAAATGGGATGAGTTTCATTGTCAAAATGGTTGAGTTGACGCAACACGCTCATACTATCTGAGTAAACGCAGTATTTTCGATTCAAACTAGCTGAAATAAGCCTTAATGCCAACAGAATTGCAACTGCCTCAGCGGTGAATACGGAACACATCGTTGGTATTTTATAACTGTAGGTGTCGTCAGCAATAACAATACCACAGCCTACATAGCCAGGACATTTTGAGCCATCTGTGAAAACCGGAATATGTTGACAATATTGCTTTATCAATACGATAATGGTAGGAATCTTTTAGTATTACCAGAAGCGATGCAAAATGATATCATTAAAGAAGTACATAGTAAGGGACATTACGCACTCACTAAAACTGAAGAAGCTATTAAACAAAACTATTATATTCCTGGTCCAAAAGCGAAAATACTCCTAGCGAATTGTGTTCACTGTATTCTATGCAACCGAAAGCGTGGAAAGAAAGGTTTCTTACACCCGATTCCTAAGGAAGATGTACCTTTAAGTACATACCACATTGACTTTATAGGTTCATCGCCTTCAACAAAAAAGAAATATCAGCATATTTTTTTTGCGATTGATGGTTTTTCAAAATTTGTATGGCTTTATCCCGTCAAAAATGTAAGTGCTCAAGCTGCTTTAGAGAAGCGGTTACAACAGACAACTTTTGGTAATCCCACCAGAATTATATCAGACCGTGGTGATGCATATGCGTCCAAAGAATTTAAGGACTATTGTCAAGAGAAAGATATTCAACATATTTTTATTACTGCGGGAGTACCTCGTGGAAATGGTCAAGTCGAGAGATTGCACGAAACTCTCATTCCTATTTTCACAAAGTTATCCATCGATAATCCAATGGACTGGTATAAACACGTAAACGATGTGCAACGATTTATAAATAGTACAATTTCCACCAGTACAAACAAAACGCCATTTCAACTAATGATAGGAATACCCATGAAAAACAAAGAAGATTTAAGGATTAAAAAAATTTTAACAGACGAATATGAAAACTACTTTATGAAACAACGAAAAAACTTATATTCGACAGTTCATCCCATCTGTTTGGCAACAACAATGGGATCTAAAAATTTATAACAAGTTGCACTCAATAAAAACAGATTTTAACCCTTATCCTGTATTGAGTCTGCGGCATGCAGATGTAAAATTAAATCGTCTCCGAATCGGCCACACTCGGCTGACACACTTACATTTGTTATTTGGGGAACCTCCACCCCAATGCAACACCTGTAAAGTTTTACTAACTATTCATCATATTTTAATCATCTGCCCATGTTTTAACCGTCATCGTCTAACCTTTTTTGGTAGTTCAATTTTAACTCTCATCATCCTAACATTTTTGCGTTTCTACGCGCGATTGGTCTTTTATACTGTATATAACTGT